>NC_063218.1:30470000-30770000 GCF_020740725.1 Corvus hawaiiensis | reverse complement strand
AGAAAAATGAGGCTTGAAATATTAGTTAGGGTTTGGGGTTTTTTAACTAGCAACTACTTATCAGTTTGCAAATAGAAAATATGCATATAAAATAAATGTTTTTATTGGTTGACTTGATGATTTCTTATTAAAGGTTTAGTATTCCCAAAGCATAACATCTTTAAATAATTTTTTTGGTAGTGGAGAGAGTTACAATGCTGGTATCTTTTGTGCAGTGACTTGTTCAGAGAATGTCTGATCTAGGAGGGTTCCTAGATGATAAATCAAAAATGGTTTCCAAATGTGTTCTTTGTTTTTATCATGACTTAAATCCTCCTCCACAAAGAAAATCCAATTCCTTCGATAAAGTAAGAAGTAGTGCCAAATGTATAAGAATATAAGTGTAACTTTTTGAGACTAAACCTTTTCTTTCTGTTCTGTAGATTTTAAACATGACAGGTTTCAGCAATATGTTTCATTTATCCACTTCTACTTATAATAGGATTATTGAAGATTAATGTTTATCAGCTAAAAATCTTGCAAGCATACAACTAACTGACCTACACCCATAGCTGTAAAACTTAAATGCATTCATCAGCCCTGAGTCTTCCTTCCAGGTAGAAAGGTCTAACTTTGCATTCTAAAAATTTCCCCTTTTGCATGCTGCAAGGTTCACTAAATTTTCTCCCTTTTATTTACTATAGTGTCAGTACTGGTCAGCTCACCTTGCAGTTGGTATTTACTACACTGAGGAACACAATGTCACTTAGCCCCTCCAAATGGTCTTTGTTATATCATGAGGAAAGTCAGTTCTGGTAGAATCCATGTGTAAAAAGAAATTCTGAGGTGCTGTATGGATAAGAAGGGGCTTGTGGAAGGAAGTAGAACATCCATATTGAGGATATATCTTTGCTGATATAAATGTCAATTACAATTGGATCAGCAAGCAAGAGATATCCTAACATAGACCTTATCTAGAATACAAATTACACATCAAGTAAAATTTTATTAGTGACATGGTAAATTTCTTTCTTTTTTCAAATATCAATGCATTATTTATCTTGCATTTTTTAATTCTTTTCAATGCTTAATAAAAGCAGTAAGAAGCTTTTATTCAAAGATGGTAGAAGATGACCTGTAGCTGTTGTACTAAAAGCCAGTGAATGTAATACTGTGAAAAGCCGGAATTTAAATTCCTTTTCTGTGCTGCATTTTTTTAAACAATTAGTTGGCATATAGTAGTACCCAAATCTCTGACCAGGCATGCTGCTGACAATTGCACGAACATCTTATTTGAGAATGGAAGAGGGATTTGGCTCTTTTTCAGAGCAGGGCACAACTGTGAACTCTGTGATATGCTTAAAATTTTTACAGAGAAAAGCCTTTCCAATAAGGGTAGTGCTTTTTAGGTCTCAGATCTCCCTGTGAGTCTATGCTTAGGAGGTATTTTGCAGATTAGGTGGTCATGGTTCTGTTCTGCACATTGTGGTGGGAAACCCCTCTGCAATCTCCTTAGCTGTAGTGTACCAGCTGCTGCTGCCTGTCGTGAGCGAGCTGTTCCCATGTGCTTCCTCCTCCTGCTGAGCTATCAGTCTCCAGTCATGAAAGCCAATTCACTTCTTAGCAGATATATCACATTAACTTCTGTTGCTCAGCTGAGTCATTATGTAATGTAATTTTTGGCCTTTAATAAATCAGTTTGGTTTTTCCCATATATTCACATTTTAATTCAATTTCCAGCCATTCCATCTAGACTAGTATATTAAAAAAATGCATGAAGCTAAAAAAACCTAAAGCTGCATGGTGTCATAAATTTTCAAAATCAGGAGATGAACCTATCCATAGTCAAATAATTAGACAAGAACAATAGTACATGACACAAACTTTAAAAATGGTTGTGTAATGAGATTGTATTGATTCACAGTAAAGGTTTGTGCTTTCAGAAGTAAACAGTATGTAACTGCACATTTAATATGTGAAAAAATGTTCCCTTTTAATGTACAGCAATCAAAATTATATATATATATGTATAATTTTACATATGAAAATATTTATTACAAAAGCAAGTGGTCATTTACACATAAGAAAACCATGGGGGTGGGGTTTTTGTAGTACAAATTCTGTCACATTGCAAGCAAGCATTACAGGCCAGAGAGAATAATTCAATGTGAGAGATTCCTACTTTGTGAATAAATCAAGGACTTCAGTTCAGCCAGAACTATTCAGCCAGACTCAAAAGAGAGAAAGCACAAGGGATAAATCACACAGTATTCTGCAGTATCTTGGCTTCTCAAAATTTTCATGAACAGAAAACACTCAGTACTGCAATTGCTATTCAAAGTAATACAACACCATTCAATGCCTGAATTGTCACATAAAGTCATGTTTTGCATCATTTACTGCCAGATGCCATTGCACCCAAATGATGTCTTTCAAGAGACAATGCCTTATATTCTAGATCATTGTTGTCCCAGTGCAGAGCAGAGTGCAAGGCACAGAATCTCTCAGCTCTGATAAAATAATGTCTCATAACAATCAGGCAGAACTTTTAGAATTAGCCTCAATAAACAAATTTTAACAAAAATATCACTGCTTAACACTCCAATTGGCAATTACAACTCAAAATTTCAACTACCATATATTGTTGGACTCAACAGAGCATTTCACAATGGTGTTTTTCTCTTAGAAAAACTTTAAGAGAAGTAGACTTCCTTTGGGATTGTCATTATATTTAATTTTGAAAGGTTTTTGAAATATTTTACATATACAAAGATCTTTTTTTGAAATTATTTAAATTACATAAGTATTTTCCTCTTCTTTTCTTCAAATATGAAATTTAGAGAGGTCTGTTTCATGAACACAAAATCCTGACAGTAAACTATACAAAGTTCTCTTACTGGGTGTTTTTGGTGGAGACAACAAATTGTATAAAATAGTCAGAAATGGGAGAGCGTCCAAATGTCTTCTCAAAAAGAAGTCAGCATTTTATCAGGTTCTCAGTTACATTTTGAACCAGTTAGAATTGTCCAGCAGGAATTTCAATGAGTTAATGTGAATTCTGAACATTCTGCAAAAGCCTTCATTAAATGAATCACAAGCATTCAAATAAACATCTGGGCATCTGAGGCACAGCAGTTAAGCTATCTTGGTAAAACACTAGTTAAAACAAACGTGACAGAAGATATCAGTTTGCTAAAGAAATGTTTCAGGCCAATATTCTTCCCTTTGATTGTTTTTTGCATTGTGCTGCTTCTCACGTCCTAGATAAAATTTTCAGGAGAAAATAATCAGAACTCAATCTCTTCATCCTTCTCCAGTTCCAAGCAGTTTGCCTTTTGACCTGTGTATTTATGTAACACACTCCATTCTTTTTTCTTTTTTTTAAGATCAAAAAATATTATTGTATTAAGTATTAAACTTGGAGAGAGAGTTCTGGAGTACAATTATGAAATCTGACATATTGCTAATGTTCATGACACAGCTCTCTTCTATCAATAATCCTAGCCGTTCTGAAATGAATTTGTGTACTGCATTTTAGGAGATATTTTCAAACTTAATTTTAACATCTTCTTATTTTTATGCTTTTGTACTATGGACTATATCTCTGTTTCCTTAACTTTTTATAGACCTAAATCTAGAAGGGCTTTAAAGTGTATACAAAGACTACTTTGCTGTGACATTCATTTTTCCTGTCTTCTGTGTAATTTACAATACATTTTCAATTTTTTTGATAAATGGTTTGCCAAAAATTTTTTTTGGAAACTATTGTAGGCATTTGGCAGGAATCCATATATTTTAAAATAATTTTTATCAGAGATAGATAACTATGATACACAGGTAACTTTTATTGTCTAAGATATACATTTCTCTTAGTTGAAGTTTCACTGCTTGCACATCCCTATCCAAATGTTTATACAATATCATCTGAAATTGTAGTTTCTGTTTACATTCAAGCTGCCAATCAAACATGATTCCACAGACAACAGTAATTAGCTGTGTTACCCAATTAGAAAAGAGAGGAAAATATCTTGTTGGCGCTCACAGTATTACTTGACAGACAGCTTGAATATAACTTGTATTTTGAAAAGGTTTGTGTTGGAAAAAAAATATTTTCAATAACTAATGAGGTACTGCAGAGATTTACTTTTTTAAGATTGAAAAGTTAGTAAAAAAAGATTTAAACTCTTCATTGTCAAGCAGTCTTTGCAATCTGAATGCATACATTGCATTTTCACCACTATACTAATATTCTTGTCCATCGATGACTTTACATTTGTGCTGGTTTTGGCTGGGATAGAGTTAACTTCCTTCACACAAGCTAGTGTGGGGCTGTATTTTGGATTTGTTCTAAACACAGAGTTGATAACACAGACATGTTTTAGTTATTGCTGAGCAGGGCTTACACAGAGCCAAGGCCTTTTCTGCTCTTGATAATGCCACGCTGGTGAGGAGCCTGGAGGTGCATGGGAGGCTGGGAGGAGACACAGCTGGGACAGATGACCCCAGCTGACCAAAGGGACATTCCAAAGTGTGTGGCATCATGCTCAGTGTATGAAGTGTGGGGAAGAAGGAGGAAGGAGGGGACATTTGGAGAGATGGTGTTGGTAATAATCACCCATGGTGGGGCCCTGCTCTCCTGAGGATGGCTGAACACCTGCCTGCCCATGGGAAGTGGTGAATGAATTCCTTGTGTTGCTTTGCTTGTGCACACAGTTTATGCTTTCCCTATTAAACTGTCTGCATCTCAACCCACGAGTTTTCTGGCTTTTACCCTTCTCATTCTGCGAGGTACTTGATGCTTGGTGGCTGGCTGGGGTTAAACTGTGACAACAGTAATGGAAAACTCTCTCCATATCCCAGAAGAACCTTTCTGAAAAAATGAAATTTTTGGATTTTCCAAATGTTACATGTATTAGATTCTGGGACAACCTTGTTTCAAATAAAAAGAAATGGCCAATTAATATGCTGACAGAATCTAATCTAAATATCTGTGGAGGATTTTTTTTGTGGTTTATTGTTATGAGACTTGTAGCCACGAAGAATATAAATACGAGTGTTTTGTAAAATTAAAGTATTCATTCTTTTTTTGCTTTTGAAACAAGACTTTTGCCATCTTAGAAGAAAAACTTCAAAATTAAAACCAGAATGCTGAAAAAATAGAATGCTTTTTATATTTTAAAATATCTTTCTTTTTAACCGTTTTTGGGAATTTGAGGAGGAGCAGGAACTTTTATTTTCAGGATGTTTGGTATCAGCAATATTGAGTCGTTTGTGAGACTTGCTTGTGCACTGTTTTTTGGTGGAGATATCACAAGGGGATGTCACTCTGTTCCTTCTTATCCTGAAGGTTCCACTAAGATTTTCTTAGGCTAATTGGAATGATGTAGCATGATATTAAATTTTAAACATATGAATCCTCATTTTAAACATATGAATAATCAAAAAGTATATATAGGTCACAGAAGTGAAATCAATTGTGGGTGCTTTTTTTCCTATTAAAAATAATTTCTAATGTGAGGTTTAAACTTAGGATATGGTTACCAGAAGACTCTCAGTAAAGCTTAACTGAGTTGCCTAAGCATGTGAATGTAGACCTCAGTTTAAAGTGCCTTTGAGTCTTGCAGAGAAACAAGGTGGTCTTACTGCTGAAAGGCTCCAAAAAGGTTTTGGATTTCAGGCAGTATATTCACACAGAACAGTAAAGCACTTTACATAACAAGCTTTACGTTCACACCTTTCAGCTATTTTGGTTTTAACTTTCCCAAGTTCCCCAGGTTGACGTGCCCCAAATTCATGCATGTCTGTCTAAGGTGTAAGTTTGTTGCTGGTTTTACAATGTGCTTTGACAAATCATGAAGAGACCAAATCTTCTTTAATAAATTCTTTAAAATTCCTATTTTTATTTTAAAACCAGGTTCAAACCGGAAATCCAAACCTATTCAGTGCACTGATATTTTGATTTTCTTAGTATTTCCTTGTTAGAAGTAGCTTTATCCCTTGTCATAATTGTCATAATTAGGGGCAAGATTTGGATTCTTTTTCAAAGGAGAAAACTACTGCCATGTTTTACTTATTTCCTGGACAGTGCACTATTAATTCCAATGAAGTCTTTTTGACATTAAAATGGATTTGCACTGAAGGGCAAACACTACCTCCAAATGCATCCAGACTGCATTACAATCTAATCCATCACATTATACATTTATAGGTGTCTACTATTGCTGGATTGCTAAAACACTCAGCCATAAAAAAATGTCCATATGAAAAGCTGGTTTAAATTTCATGCATTTTTACTTACAAAGTGTCTGGTTAGATGAGCATGAGCTTCTGTGAAAGAAATCCTTTTGGAACATGAATATGTAAGAAGCTATGAAAATTACATGAACAGCAGCTTCTCTATTACCTTCTCTGTATTCTTTGCTGCTAGGTGAGTTTTAGACTCAACTAATTTGCAAATATCATTAAAATTCTTTTCAAAGTTTTATGGCATTGCGTATTAGTAAATAAGAACACTACCTTGCTTCTTGATGTAAAAACATGTGCATAGCTGATTTCCCAGAGAAGGAAAAAGATGGCTCAGTGGACAATAAAGCATCAGCTGTGAATTTACTGTACATACTAAAATTATTCATCTTGGGGTGTATTTTCAAAAGCAATGTGAATGGATGCATACCCACAGCTTTGATTATTTGTTAATGGGATTTCTATGAGTGCCTTCCATTCATGCTCTAGAAAATTACCCCCTACTTTTCTGTCGTAAAAATCTGCTTTATTTCCTTATTTATTTGTTTATTTCCTAACACGAAAAGTAACAGCTTATAGAGCATGATAGAATGGCTTGGGTTGGAATGATTTGAACCTCAAAGATAATCTAGCTCCAATCCCTCTGCCACAGGCAGGGACAGCTTCCACTAGACCGGATTGCTCAGAACCCCGTCCAACCTGGCCTAGTATGCTGAAATATTTCCCAGTGAGAGAAAATAATCCTGAACTAGGTTTTTCAGCTTCTGCAGCTGATTTTGTGATAACATTTTCCATTTCTTGTAACTAGAATTAGTATCACTAACAAAATATTGAATAACAGAAAAAACCAAGGCATGACAGATAAAGTATTATACATAATGGGACTTTTTTTAAAGTAATATTATTTATATAGGACTGGGATTTTTTAAAAACCATACTATGAAAAATTGTCCCTTTATAGTATAAATGTGCTATAATGTGATCTAGAGGTATAAAAAAATAATATATTCTAGTTTTAAATATTGTGCTTGTAGAAGATAATGCACATATACCTGTCTTATAATGTTAATCTGCCCCAAACAGCTAATAGAAAAGTACATTAAATTCAATATTGTTCTTTATTCTAGAGAAATAGACATACTGTGAAGTTTCACTGAGTGTATCTGGGTTCTACAGAGGCATTGTTTGTTCATGGGATAAAAAAATGCCGACTAAACACTGCATCAACATGGACAACATTCCTAATGCTGAGGTCCTTCACGGAAAAGGACAAGCTCTAGTTGCTGAAATGCCTAAGAAAGTTGCCACTAGGGGAGAATTTGCTTTTCCTTTTTTAATTTCCTTCTGATCTCCCTTTCTTTTTTTCTTCTCCTCAAAAAGGCAAAGAATTTAGATCACAAAACCAGACGAGGTCTGTAGCCATATAGAGGTGTGCACAGAAAGTTCTTGTGGAGACATGCTGCCCCTGCTTGTGAGCCTCCCAGCTTCAGTGCATGAACATCACAACTGGTATGTTAGGAAAGCCCAGGCAGAACAAAAATGTAGATGGATTAGCTATTTGGCCACTTCTGGTTTTGTGAGACAGAATTATGGAAGAGTCTAGCTAGTGTTCCTATTAATCTTCTCTTCTTCCTTCCCCCAGTATGGCAAAACCTTGCTCCCCAAGGAGGGGGAATGTCAGGGAGCCAGCACCTCTCCCTGCAGTTATAGCTTTCATACATTATGCATGATCACTGTGAGAAAAAGTATTGAGAATTACAGTATATAAATTCCAAATAATTGAATTGCTAATTACAAAGTAATGATAAGAGCATAATGAGGAAGAAAGATAAAAAGTCAGGACACTGGTAATGCATTCACATTATAGACAGCAATGTACCATTTCTAAATGCTATATATTTGCCCTTTTTGCTTTCCATATCTCTCTGATGTGTTTAAGATTTCATAGATTTTATCAGATGTCTGGATTTTAGTAATTAGATCATTGGGGCTCATTTTGTATAATTCAGGACATTCAAAATCATATTTTGATGAGTTCCAGAAGTTCTTCAGTTTGCCTGGGTAGAGCAGGTTTTCTGCATGGCCATGTAATCTGAACCTCAGACACCTTTTAGACTGATCCATCAGCTCTTTTGGGAGCTTTCTTGCAAGCATTTGAGGACGAAATGTATTTGAATATTGGAGAAAACCAATAATAAGATATGAGATGTAAAACCTTAGTCAAAAATGCATACTTAAAAGATGCACAGCAAGGGAAGATGAAAAGGGGAGTATATGTCATACAATCTTCTTGGGAAACAACAAAGAAAAAACCCATGAAGCATTCTTGTTCTGGACCACAGGACTAGTAATTGGGAAAAGCTAGTGCGGGAATAAAACAATCAAAAATTCCTTTTTGGGTCTGTTTTGAACAAAAATCATTAACATACACTGATTGAAGTAACAAAGTGTGTTATGATGTTTATTTTGCTAAATTTCTGTAAACTGCTGAAAGGTTTTCTATGATCTAAAATCCAGTATCATCCAGTGCATCTTTGTTTTTCTTCATGTCATGTAACTCAGCATAATCTGATGGTAGATTCTTTTTTTAAACTGTTTTTGAGAAAGTAGCAGCAGTAAAAAGAAGTACCTAGTAATTTAACTTTAAGTATGTGACCTTTCTTAAGACATATCAGGGAAAGTATTTCCAGGGATGGTATACGTATAGTTTCAAGTGAATGCCTTGGTACTTATTAAAAGATATAAACTTGTACAGAGCAGAAGAAATTCTGTTCAGCTCAGCCAGCCAAAATAAAACAGACTGAACAGGAAAGCACTAATATTTTTTAGATGTGTAATGTTCTTACAAATGGCCCATGCTGTGCTAATAAAACTATTGTGACTGGGAGCTTTTGCAGGGAGAACTGACAGATGAAGCAGAGTTAAGTACTTTTTCAGACAAGCTACTACAGTAAATCATTAAAGCGCACAAACAATCATCCTTCATCAGCCTGGGATTTGTTTTATAGCAATTGCAAATCGAAAACAATGTAAACAAACAAATCGACAACTAATGAACATTCCCCCACTGCTCACTGTAAATAGATCTACAACTTTAGAAGAACACTTTATCCAACACATTGTCAACTCATTGTAAACACATCTACAACTCATAAACAACTCATTACCCAGTATGTTGTCACCTCATTGCAATTAAAGTTGAATGCTAACTGTACTGCATTTCCCTGAACTGAATCAATTCAGAAGCATGGAAGAAAACGTCTAGATGTATTAGTCCAATAAGTTTCAGGACTTTTAGGAGTATCTTCACAGTGTAATTGGTGTTTCTTTTGCAGTTTTTAATATAAAAATTGAACAAAATTGCATAACTTCATATTCTTACTTACATCTAGATTTATTCAGTTAGACTTCCAATTTACACATAACAGTTTCTATGGAAATTTTTTCAATTAGAAAAGTATTCCCCCAAAGGTTGTAAAACTCACATTTTTTCCTGGAATTGTTCTGCATGAACAATTGCATATTTGACAGTCTTATTTATTTATTTATTTATTTATTTATTTATCCAGTATTTACTGGCTTACTTTCTGCGCCACTAGAAATTTCTACCTTCTTTTTAAAGCATGGTAGGTATTAATTTGGATGTGATTGCTAATGAATGAACTTCAATACCCCTTAAAAATAGTTTTGCTTTGAAAAATGATTTACTTTGATGAGAATATAACTAATAAGTTTTATGTGTGGTGGACACAAATCTGAAGATGAGGACATCTGGGTTTAACAGCAAACTTCACATACATTAGACTGCTGATTGGGGCACAGCTTTTGAGGACTGGAAGTATCTGACATTGCTTCCACAAACTCCTCTTCTGGGCTGCATGCACATAATCTGCTGCTGCTTTACAATCAATATGTCCTCTGAGGCTAGAGTTGTCTTCTTTATCCATATTTACATAGTGCTTAGTACAAAATAATCTGGTGCTTTACAGGGCTGCAGTGCTACAGATATTAATGAATACATGTAGTAGACAGATGCATTCAGAAATGGATCGCTACATGATTATAATAATATTTTAAGAACTATTCAGTTTCTCATACAAAAGATTTCTACTGAGCTGCTCAATTTGTTTTAGAATTGCTGCTTTTTGGTTATGTGATGGACTGTGATGCTAAGATTGGAAAGACTGGAGTACAGTGCTATTGCACACAGGATCACAAGCCTAATCTTCTCCATCATTTCACAATTAAGATTTTTTAAAATGTCATTTTGCAGAATGGATGTTATCACTACCTTTTTTATTATACCACTCAGGATCTCTTTTGTATGTATTGGTCTCACATGTCACATTGACATCCAAATAGCTTGGAGTACATACATTGTTTGATGAGTGTAGTGTGTCAGAAACAAATTAAACTGGCTTAAGAAGAAAAGACACTCCACATACAGAATATCGTACTTCTCACTGTCCTTTCTTCAGCACCTATTTAGACAGTGGCTTCAGCCACTTTAGGAGATATACACAGCCCCTGCCTTTTTGCAGAAGGGACTTCAACAGTTGCAATGGGCACTGATAACATCTGCTTATAGCAAGACAGGCATCTGTCTCAGTTTTTAATGTTGAGGTTTTCTGCTTGAAATGACACTTGTATTTGACAGCATACTTTTCAAATGGTCTCTCAAAGGTCCTCTCTTTTGGGGAAAGAGTTCAGCTGGAGTAATAAACTTGTAGAAGTTCAAGTTTTGATTACCTCCTTCCAGTCTGTCTTTAGCAGGCAAATGCTATGCTGATGTGATAGAGCTATGGTGAGAGAAAAAAAGATATATCTATGGTGAGAGAAAGAAATCAGTAGTTAATCGTTATGTTTATAGAGCTCTCACTGATTAGAAAACACAATCCTACAACTAGGAAAGTTTAAAAGGAATCAAAATTTCATTGTTTCACTTGTGCCTAAATGGGACAAGAATGAATGTGGAGTGGCTTAAGTAAAAATGCAAAGTTACTCTCACTTCAGCACCTAATATTTACCAAACTCTTATGACCTTAAATGCTTCCTTCTCGCTGCTGATAACTATTTCAAAGTTTTGAATCAAGTGCAGTATTTTTCATTAGAAACCAAGTTCTAATCTTTGGCACAGGCTTTTATTCAAATATTTTAACAAAAAACCCCTAAAACCCAAAAAAAGTCCTTGGATTAAAACCTGTATGCTTCACAAGTTTTGTTGTATCTATTAAGTGTAATTTTATTTCCTAGATAGAAGGTCTAAAACAAAACCAGAAATCCCTAGTAAAAGTGATCTCTATTTTCCTTAACATGTTTCTGAGTCATCTCTGATGTTTTGGGCAAAATATTTGTGACTGTTTCCTCTGTAAACCTGATACCATCAGAGACATTAACTTATTTTGCATGTGGTGTCTACATTCTATTTTGAAGTATCGCAATTCAAAGATTACACCAGTATTTAGCAGAGAGATACCTTCTTTTTTTCCACTCACTTATGTGAACTGAAAGACAAATGTTTGTCTGCTCTTTAATGGATTTAACAATTTAAAGTCACTGATTTTTTGTATAGAAAAAAATACAGTGACAATTTTATAAAGAAGTAAGATTATGCAGGATTGTATCAACAGATACAGAGCTATTGAAAGTAAACTATATCTCCCATAACAGTGAATACTTTCCTGAGTTGGATTCTCAGTGATGCACACAGTGCTGTGTAGCTTTTATGTCAAGGCTGAATACCTTCCTAAAAGATTTCAAAAGAAATGTTAGATTTGATCCAGAAATTACTGTGTGTCATATGAGTGACATTGTTTTAGACAAGAAATTACAGCTGAAGACCAAGACGTGCCTTCTGATTAAAGACTTTGAGAATAAGCAATTTTCACTTTCTCATACATCAGCAACAATACTGAATGTTGTTGACCAAGAAGGCAGTACAAGGCAGCTGAGAGTTCAGATATTCCCTAGTCAGACAGCTGCACTCAGCTTCTTCAGGATCTTGAGCAGATACAGCAGATGGCCTCTTTATTGAAAGGTGTAAGGAGATGGTAGATGACAGCAATCACCATGTAACATTGGAATTTATATTTGCTACACACAAAAGTCAGGCCTGAAAATCAGTTTTATTCCTGCTCCAGTAAGCTTAAGTCCCTGCGTGCTGTCCATGTGGTCACATTCTGAATTGTCTTTATTTTCATCTGAAGTAAATGTTTAGGAAGGAAAGCAAAATCTCCTTAAGAGTGGAGCATGTTGTCTTTCCTACTAATCTGTATCAGTTTGTCTTACAATAAAAGCCAGTGTTGTCAGAGATGATACAGAGTATAGAAAATCTATTACTTTGCTTACATGGGTTCACATTTAGTTTATCACCCGTTTGGTCCAACTTGTGTGCCACAGATCAGGCCCTGACGTTGTAAATTCTCTCCTGCAGAACTGCCTGTGAATAGCAAATAAAAACAATCCAGCTGTGATGGACATATTGTTATAACTGCTGCCAGTGAAAATGGATAGATGACAGTTCTGCATAGACTGCTTAGCTACCCCAAACAAGAGCAGGAGCTGAGGAGACTATTCCACTACTTTATTACCTCCAAGAAGTTATTAAAAAAATATTCCCAAGAAATATTTACCTCCATCATTCTTCATAAAATTTCAATGTTTTCTCTCCCTTCCCAATTTTTTTGCAGCTAAAATTACCTTTGTCTCACTTTTGCCCTTAAATAACTTGTACAGTGGGGAGCAGTTTCCTCAGCTCAGTTCATGAGCTTCAATATCTTCAATAGCAGATTGCTTTTGTTTGCCCATGATATTAGGGGCAGAAAGGTGAAGTGTGCTGTTTCTGTTGGAATGGTAAGTTCTTATTCAATATCTACATAATCTATGTTTTTTCCCTTCAAAAGATTGAGACACAAAGTTAGTAAGACTTTCTAACATTGCAAGATAATTCTGAAAAAAATCATGGTTCAATATGCTGCAAATTTATGAACGTGTTAGGAGTAGTGTTGACCACCAAAAATCTTTGTTTCTTCCCAGTGGCAGTGGCTTACTTACTATTAGAGACAGAGAAACCCCCTCAAAACAATATTTAAGAAAAAATAAATTAATATTTCTTTCAAGTTAGTATGAAACAAAGCTACAGAGTACAATCCCCCAAAACCACTGATTTTTGGTTT
This sequence comes from Corvus hawaiiensis, assembly GCF_020740725.1. Taxonomy (NCBI): domain Eukaryota; kingdom Metazoa; phylum Chordata; class Aves; order Passeriformes; family Corvidae; genus Corvus; species Corvus hawaiiensis. Next base: position 30,756,603 of record NC_063218.1, on the reverse strand, counting down.
CAAACTTTCATTATGGTCTCTATTAGAAAAGGCATTCCTAAGAGTTACCAATGTTTGATTGTATCTTCATATGAATCTCAGTCTTGCTTTTTTACACTGTTCACATGACCCAGATTTCTCTCATTTTCACCATTGTCAGTCTTTTCAGCATTTTGTAAGTCAAAGGAACAATACAGAGCCAAACAAATAAACATGTAGTACTTGCAGCTCATTACCATTATTTAATGTAAGTGTATAGATGAAGATTAGATAAGTATAATTGTGTAGATAAGGATTCAATTCATTGCTGGGAACAAAATGTTTGAACCAAACAGGCAGCACCAGTCCTGTGGTAAGGTGGTCCCATAGTCAATAGTCATGGCTGCAGGGCTCGCTCCCTTAAACTACAGATGTTAAATTAGGGATCCATCCATGCTGGTGGCAAGCACAGAAGGATTGAAGAGCAGGCCAGTGACTGCTCAAAGAACCAAGATGCTAATAAAAATGCAGGGATAATTTAGGGTTTCTTGTAACCAGAAAACTTTGAATTTTTTTTGTTTATAAGTGAAACACCACAGAAGGCCATTCAATTTTTCAAGAGAATCCTAATTCCAGGATTCCAAATGATTGGAATAATTTCAATTCAGTTGAACTGAAAACTCTGCATGCAAGCTGTTAGCCATACTACTGCTCTTTCCTTTAAGGAAAAAAACCAAACAACAAAAAAACCAAAAGCAAACCAAACAAAAACAACAAAAAAAGAAAGCAACCAACAAACCAAAAATAACCTAGAGCCTATTTCTTCTTAGTTTTATTTTGTGATGCTTTAACTTTTCCTGCTGTTAACTTGTTTCTGTCTCTTTTCTTATAATCTCATATTTATCCTTGAAGATATGCGTCTTCTGTTTCATCAATTTTTATTAAAAGTGCTCATAGTATGTCAGAAGTGAGGTTTTGTTAAACTAGACTTTATTTTAACTTTAAGATTTTGCCTGCAATATCCTCTTGAGCATATATTTGGCATTGTTCTGGACTTTAACCTGTTCTAAGTTCTTATCTTCATTTTTCACTAACATAATAAGCCAGAAACTAGCCATTTCCCATTGGAACTGTTTGGACTCATTTCGCAAGCAATGCCCTGAGATAAGAATTTGTACTATCTTTTTGTCCCAAATATGGGTTCTTTCACTTGGTGTGCAACAGCCGTATATGCACACATAGCCTACTATCTATTTGAGGCTTGCCAAATATTTGGCCTTTCAAATATTCTGAGTGAAATCCTGACCCATTGAAACTAATGGCTTAATTCCCAGAATTAAAATTTCACACTTCTGCTTTTTTTTTTATTACACAGTCAGAGGTTTTAAGCAATCTAAATTATGTCATAACAGTGACTTTGTCGCATCAGTATTAAATTCCTTATGAGGATATATACTTTGCTTCCTTGCCACACAAAGTAGAATTTAGTTCTCTTTTATAGAGGGGTAATTTAAGTTTTTACAGGTTTTTAATAACTGGGAGAGAAATACAGATTAACAGATTAGAAGAGATGATTCAGGGGACAAAATTACCCCAATGTCAAAATTCCTCTCAGAGTAAGTGGAAAAAAGCATGTAGGTGAAGGGAGCACAATAATTTAACACTAATCATTTTACCTATTTGTGAAGAGCTCTACAGTAATGAGACCTCACTGAAAAGGTATCTCAAATATATTTTAACTGAGGATTGGAGTCAAATAACAAAAGGTGAACACAATGCTTGTGTTCTCTGATTTCCATGTTACCTGCTCCGAGTAAATTTTACATATATGACAGTGTTCCTTGTTCCCTGTGTCTGAAGACTCAACATTAAAAAAACCCCAACAAACATTGTGCTTTGAAATTTCAGATCAGACAACTGAAACAAAAGGCAGAAAATTGCAGCTCTTTATGTAATAACTAAACCTCTTGTTATATGCTGCTGTATCAAATATAAAACATTTTCATTTCCTTTGTATAGGAAATTCAATAGGACCTGAAAAAGGGGTCAACCAAGTACTGTGACTCCCACTATAAAATGTGAGTGGTGCTAATATTCCTTTTTCAACTCTCATGTGATTGCAAAGAACCAAACAGATAAAATATAGCTTTCATAAAACTGGAGGTTTGGTGGAGAATTAGCATGAGAGTTGTGCAGGCAACTTGCGAACGGAAGGCTGGCCAAGAGCTCAGATTTATGCTATGAAATAGAAATGCTTTTCTCCTGAGGTTTTCTTGAAAATATCACTGCATGTGGTCATGTTGGTTTACTGGCATATTTTCCTGAGTCTTTTTTCAAAGTGAAGGGGGGAGGAGGAGAGGGAAGAAGCCTGTTCCTTTAAGAGACACATAACTATCAGGGCATTGGGAAAGCACATAAAAATGCATATTATAAATAGCACAAATGGGAATTTTAAACATTCAGGCATATTCAAATTTGGACTGAGGAATTTTTAAGAAAATATGGGAAATGTTGTCAGACCAGAATTGAAATTTTATTTTTTATGGACTGTTTATAGTGTCACATATTTTATCTCCATAGATTTCAGCTGTCACATACCAACATTAGAAAATTCTAAGGACCAAAATGTCAATTCAAATGTAATTTTATAGAGATTTTTCTTTCCTGCTTATTTGAGATTCAGTCTGAATTCAGACACAGGTATTTTAGTAGTCAAGCTACATTATTCCTGGTATACTCAGTACAATTTTAGTAACTCAGAAACAAGAGATCCTAGATGGAAAGCTTACAAGCAGTATGAGCCTATAAGCAATTCAAACAGAATTTAATTACACAAAGGGTAGCTGAATTATGGAACACATTGCTGAAGGCAGCAATAGATGCAAGAATTATAAATCAGTTCAAGAAAGAGCTCAGAGAAAGGAAATCAAAAAGTAAAACAAATCAGTTCCTTTAAAAACATCACAGGGTTAAATGGGGCAGGCCACAGCAGACTTGCCAGTCAAGCCCTTTTTCTTTAAATGTTCCTGTGTTTCCTAAGAAAGAAACTAAATAATCACTCCATTGATTTCCATAATGGCTGTAGTTCCAAGTACCAGAAATACATGAGTGTGTCTTTTGTGCTTTACCTGTGCTTACAGAATTTTGTTGCATTTCCTTTTATTTCAAACTTCATTTACACTTGCACTGTTTTACATGACTCTGGCAGTATAAAGCAGCCATGAAGTAACTGTAAATATGATTTATGCTCCCTTTACACTAGCAAAGTGATGTATAGTATCCTTAGGGAATGTGGAATCATGCCCAGTGCCCGTGAAACAGACACATAAACTCTGTTTAATTTTATTTAACAAGCACATTTCTATTTTATGCTTTTTTTTATATCATTTTAAGACTCATATTCATTTCTTCTCCTTAAAGTAGACTGACAGAACTGAATTCAGTGTTCTCAGTGCATTAATATTTCATTAATTCTATGTAGATATAAAAAAATGACGGTTTATACCTACACATATAAACAAATCACTACTAATAGATCTCTGTTAATTTTTCTCATCTGTAATATTTGCAGTCTTAGGAATATTAAACATAGAAAGAGTGCACAAGTGAAGTAATGATTACTCAGGATGGTTACAATGCCATCATTTTGATACCAAAATGAGCATTTCAGGGATGATTACTGCATAATTGATCAAGTACCTCACCAAATCCTTCATATAATTGCAGTGTTGATCTTAAGGTTGATTAAACAGAAACAAAGAAGTAAAAATCTGCTCTATAAGGGAGAAAATTAACAAAATAAAATCTCCTGGAAATGAAATGTTCACCTAATTTTAACTTACAATAATTTTATCGAAAAAATGGTAAAAAATTAGGCACATGTATTTGTCTGCAGGTATTCTCACATTATTCTGAATGTTGTCTGTGGGATATGTTGTAGCTGAAAGCAATATTAATTGATTCTCTGGGCCTTAGTGACATGCATTTTTTTCAGTTGTTTGAACATCAGCATGGAAAAAAGCCTTTGTGAGGGGTTGCAGCAATATTGCCTCATGTCCATTTTTAAATGCACTACACTGATGCCTGAACTCTTAAATAAAAAATGGAATCAGGTGCTTGAAAAGTTAAAACTTTAGGGTTTTTTCCCCATTGATTTAAAATTACTCCCGTAAAGATTTAAGATGCTGACACTACAATGGCTGGAATATCCATTACGTGCTTAGTAACCTTGTACAGCACATTTGAGATGTTATTATCATCAGTACTGATCCCTGTAGTTTCTCTGGCATTCAGAAACTGGGGTGCTCAGTGACTCAGAAATCCAGGCCTTTGAACCTCTCCAGATACAGAATATGTCCCTATACATCTGCAATATAATTGAAAACACAGAAGTGAAAAAATATATTTAGGAGCAGCTCTTTAGCAATGGGGTGAATGATACAAGAGAGTATCAAACTGTAAAAATCAAATGTAATTGTTCTGATTTTTTAATTTAAAAAGTTTTTTATTACCATTTGATTTAATTTCATTGTACTGAAAAAGAAATCTAGGGTTTGGTTTTGGGACTTGATTTGCTTGGGTTTTTTTAATATGGCAATTATTGACTCCAAAAAGGAAATTGTTTGACTAAAACAAACAAGTTCAAAATTTGTATTAAAGTTAGAATGGAAACCCAGATTTAGAGTGCTTGTGCATAGCAGCAACATTTTGCTTTACACTTGTGAATATGGGGGGGTTTTTTACAGCAAAGAGAGACAAAGGATTATCAAAAACCCAGAAGAAGAAATAAAAGTAAAGAAACCGCTGATGCAGCCATAGATGAGGAATAGCTTTATTTTTAGATTTATGCATGGCAGACAAAGAAATCTATATGAGTTTCTGCCTGTATCTACCCTCCCAGAACTTATATTTAAAAAAGAGACATTTAAATGTAATTTTTTTAACATTATTTTACACAAGCATTTTTTCATGCTGTCCTATTGATATACTTCTTCTCACTTTCCCTGCCCTTGCCAAAACTTCATGCATGCCTCCTAAGCATAGGAACAGAAATCAGCATTGTGTTGTTTTGACTGCCTTTGCTTTGTGATCTTAAATGGTCCCTCAACCCTTTTGTCAATATTTATTGATGGGATCCACAGGCGCTCTGAGTGATCCCACTCTTGAGGGGCATAAACCAATGGCAAGCTGGGAAGGCAAGAAAAGTGGGGCCTGCTCCAGGCAAGAACTGGTTAGGAAATATCAGAAAGCTCAGGAGCCATTGACAAAATGTCAAACACTTCAAATCCTTGATTGTTTGTCTGGCTAATGCCATGCTAAACAGAGCCATTATCACCCCCTAAAGTGGAAACAGATACATGTATGCACAACACATGCATGTACGCTCACCTCTGTGCACACACAAGAGTCTGCAGGGAAATTAAGCAATGCCAATGAAACCTTGTACAGAGAAAGTTCTCGGATAAATTAACAGTGCAATTACATTACATGACATGCCACAAGATGGATGAGGAAAACTTGGCTGGTATTACGTTCTGTTTTCAAATTGCAATTTATTTGAGGGTTTTAATGGATGCCTTATTAAAACATCTCAGCATTGGTCAGGTTTCAGCACATGTCAGAGTAGCCCATGATTGATGACACCCTCTGCTGCTTCCCTTGCACATTTGCAGGGAATTTAAGCAAAGAGGGAATGAACAGAAGCTCAGATTCGTATTGATCGTGTGAAGGTGCACTGCCTGAGAGCACAGTCTAATAACATTCTCTTAGCTGAACTGCCTCACATGAAGGCATTTATTACAAGAACTAAAATGTTATATGGTTCAGGATAAAAGAACATTGTACAAACAAAAGAGTAGGCAACGAACAAGGGAGAGAAGAAGAGAAAGAATGAAATACAAATGTGTAACTTTAATGAAGTGCTATTATGTCCTAAGAGCATATTTCAGACAGCTAAAAAAATGGTGAACTTAACCATTTTCTATGTGTAGATATAAAAGAATCTTCTGAAGATAAACTAGAGACAGCAATTTCCTTTTTTTTTCTTTAATCTATCTCATTTAGGTGAGATCCTGTAATTATATTGGTAGCAATGAGGGTGGAGGTCAGAGCTAAACACAATTAGGATTTCGAACATCAAAATGGATAGCTGGACATTAATCATTTGACCATCCAATGTCTTTCTTCATCACTTTAAGTACTATATACTGTAGTTAATCGATCTGACTATCACCCATTTTATAAACGAAAAGCACTTGTACCTAACTGGTGTAAATCTTAAAGAATCCCCCACACTTTTAGAGGGCAGCTTCTTGATAGATTAGGACTAGGCTTGCATAATATAAGAAACATTTCTTCTTGTGCTGTGAGATTTGCAAGCTACCTGATTGAAAAAGAGGAAATTTACATGATTTCAAACTGCAAAAGCACTGTTGGCTTTTACCTCCCAAAACACCCTCTTAAAGAAATCCATGTAAGTAGTTCATCACATCAGCAATGTTTGGTTAACTGATACTATTTTTTCTTCATTGTAAATGGAGTCAAGCTGAAGGTAAAATGAGATAATCAACTACAGATGAGGTAGAGTAGAAATACCCTTGCCCCTAGGTACCTCAAAACACAATACTGATTACAAATAAAAATTCAGGTTGGGCATTAGAGTCCAATTTTTTGAGATGCTGAGTACTTGTCAGTACCACTACTGTGACTGTGTCCCATTTACTTTATCTTTCTCTTGGCCTGCAGGAAGCACTCAGTATCATCCATGATCGGATCTCCAAAACACTCCCCACATATCTATGCTTGGGGCTTGGTTAAGTACTGTCTCATATGTCAGCACTGCCTCTGGCTGTTTGCAACTCTAATACCATTCTAGTTTCAATTCCAGGTCTAAAAGATTATTTGTTTGACCTGCCTTGCTCATCATTATCTGAGCTGCTAATTTTATTATTTTGTTAGCACCCTGGGCTGCATGGTATAAAGCAACACCATAAAAGTGTAGTTTGATTATATTGGAATCATTCAGCATCACAGGCTCAGCAAACAAAATGCATCACTCCCACCCACACTGCTATGGTAGCAAAGAAGAGGGAGTAAAGAAGAGGGGGAAGGGAGGATAAAAGCTGTAAGAAGGATAAATAGAAGTAAAAAAGCCATTGTGGTTAAAGAGCTTCACAAATTCTCTCAGGCTAGAGTTGCACAAATTTCCTATGAGCCTATCTGAATTACTTGGTACTCAAAATATTTTTTAAAATAAATAGTAGTAAAAATAATGCTAAAAAAATCAGAAGCTGTGAAGTTTTGCTGTCTAGAAACAGTGAATGAAATCTCTAAGTGTCTAGTTCTGACAATTATAGAAATTTGACTAGGACTTAGAAACCTTAGGTCAGTGCCTCAGGTCTTGGTTCAGACTTACACAAGTCACCAAGCTTCTAGTATTTTCCATTCGATGTTCCCACCTCTTTCTGCCATAGCTTCACCACATTTTTTCCATCTGTTTTTTAAACATCTCCACTTGAATAAGCATTTTAGACAATCAAATCACAACTTGCTTTTGTAAATTTATTTTAAATATAGACAGGGTCCTTTAATATTCCCCATATTTGACATTAGTTCTTCTGTTGAAATATTGAATCAGAATAATTACTGTATTCTTTTGCTTTTGTTCCTGAGGATTTTTTCTTCCCTTCACCCCCATGTTTTACTTTCTAGGTAACTGACAAAGTTAACTTAAACTTCTAAAAAGAAAAGGGCTAAATTTTAATTTATGTTTGCAGTCTATGCTACTCTTGACCCTGCAGACCTGATGCTTGTTTCATTGTTGCAGAAGCATTAAAATGGCTGCCTCATATTGCAGGCATTTTATGGCACAAGAAAAAGGTTTTCTGAAACAGAAGAGTTCATTTTCAACCAGAAAACTTACCCTTGTGATTAGCCTGCTCTGACTGTTTCAGATCGGTACACGTAGCACCTGAGCAAGCCATCCACAGGTAACCTAGCCAAGTTATAAATCTGATCATGATCCTCAAAACAATTCTGTATTGAAAGCCACAGTTATCAAATATTTTCTAGCTACCATAATTCAATTTCAACTTCATTTATGTAGATGAAACATAGTAAAGATTGAATGTTAATGAACACTGATTTTCTAATTAATAAGAATTAAAAATCTCATACTAGGTGTACCTTAGAAGACGCAGTTCAAATAATTCCAATTCATGCAAGTCACATTGTTCTCAGCTTCTTGATTATAAGCAGTAACCATGTCTATTATAGCTAAGATAAATAAACAGATATTTTCTCTCAGTTTAGTGCACAAATGCAACCTCCTAACCCTCACCATCAAAAGGTCAAAAGCTGCAAAACCTAGTCCATTAACCTCTGTAAATGGTTGTGATATTAAAAACTGACTCTCAATATCCAAGGGTCATGATCTAGTGCAATAACTATCAGCAATAAAGAATTATGACGATAGTACATTATCCATCTATAAAACGGCCATTTATGACACCAGCACACGGACTATCTGTAACAGGAACGAACCACCCCTTTCTAAGAATCATTGCACATTTTCAATTATGGGGTTATAATACAATGTGTTAAAACTTACTAGGTTTTAAAGCAGAGAACAGAACTACTATCTGTGTATTGGGGAAAACAACAAAAACTTACAGGCTAATATGGCTTAGTAGAAAAGAGCAGTTTAAAGTATAATTCTCAGTCTGATTTCTGAACTGCAAAGGATAAATTTCAGATTTAACTAGATATCACCTCACTACAAGAGAGCCATGGACAGGTAGAAGCCTATCAAGATGCAGAGGGGCTCTTACAAGAAAAGGGTCAGCTAATTTGTTCTACTAGCAAACTTTTCTGGTAGTTAAACAGAGCTTTAGCACTCCAAGCAAAGCGAGGTTTTTGCAAAAGCAGCTGAGAGAAAAAAATAAGTGGGTCTGAAAAGAAATAGTACAAATCATACAGCAAAATCAAGTTCAGTGGTGTGAACATAATTTTGATCACAAAAAGTCTATTTTCAGGGAAAGAAGGTGGAGAATGACAATTTAAGAAGTAGGATAAATAAATGAAAAAAAAAGTGATCTTTTAAAACTTTAAAAACTACTGTCAGAATGGGACAAAAATTAGTATCTTGTCTATAAGACATGCATATATTCATAAATATATACAGATGGATAAAAGACTTCTTTTATTTGCATGACATCTGTTTAAATTTCTGAGATGTCTTGTATGTAGAAACTTAGATCAGTGAGTTATTTAATCAGTCACTAAAACTCTGATGATACATTAGCTTGGAAGACCTGCAAAAAACCCAACTCACTCTCTCTTATAGAAAGCAGCTGGTCTTAATAATTAAAATGGAAAAACTCCATCCATCTTCATTTGCAAAGTCACCCAGACAGAGACAGAACTTCAGCACCCTATTGTAGTTTCACAGGATGTCTTAAAGGGCTAGGGGGAAAGTAGAAAATATCCGCTATTTTCATTTTGACAATAGATACAGAGAAGCCTTTTATTTGTAATTAAATGAGAGGTTATCAAAGCTAAAAGCAAATAACATACCAATTTTGTTTACTCTTTCCTTTTCTTTTTATTGGATTCAACGAAATCCAACCATGGAGTCAATAACTGACTTTCGGGAATGGAATTAACTATACCCACATTGTCATGCTTTTTTGTTTTCTAGTCACAGAAAAATAAAGAAAAACCCGGGCATGAAAATATGATATAGATTTTAGATAAGACTGCTGAAGCCCTTTTTATTTTTTCCTGCAGTCTGTAGTGAAAATAAAATCTCTGCTAGAATAATGCTTATGTGCTCTTTACTGCTTCTGTTCTATCCATGAACTTGTTATTTGTTTTCTCCATTTATGAAACAAAAGAAATGTAGAACTAAGCAGGACTAGATTCAGGATGACACTGGGCATTGGAATTCAAAAGTAGAGTAACTGCTCAAAAAATAGTTGAGATGAAAATTTTTATGGTGCTTAGTCTCCTGGAGAACGTAACTGGCCAGTGTTGCTTGAAAAGAGTAGAGGAGTGTTACAGGGGGTGCCTGAGCATTACCCTGGAGGTACTGAGACACTGTGATACCAAACAGATCAGATAGAGGCTGTATTTCAGGATAGAGCCTTCCCCTTGCAAAAACTCTGTGTGAATAAGATTGCACGAACAGCAGCAGATCACTCCCTGGTGTAGAACCTGAAAGAAAAGGTCACTGGAAGGTGCATCTTTTGGGAGTGGAGGCCAGTTGATATTCTGTTCTCCAGTCCTTTGCACAGAAAGTGAAAGACTAGAGCACATAGCATGTTGAGTGGCTAAAAAGAAATTATTTTATTAATGAGATTCAATACTGGGCACTTTACCATCTGAACACCTCTTTTTTTAATGGCTTAACAGCTGGCAAGCTCTGGAGCACTCTTTAGAGCATCTTTTCTCTTCTCCCTCTGCAACAGCTTCTTGCCAGTCTGGGGGGAATGTAGAAATAGTAATAATGACCAAAAATAGTACCATAAAACATATTACCATAGTAGGTAAATTTAAAATTATTAGGCATGTTTTGGTACGGTTTTTGTTTGGTTTTTTTTTTTAATTACTGAACTCTGACTTTCCTCTCTGACAGGCACTTTCAGGCATTTGGTTGCATTATATATATTATATTATATATATATATTATATACCATGTGGCTCACAGAAAGAATTTTTTTACCTGTACAAAACTGGGAGAAAAATCTGCTTTGTGACCTTATGGGGACTTCATACCTGACTAAGCAGGAACATATATTAAATCTTATCCTCGATCATAGGTACTTGTGCCAAGTAACTGTTTCAAGATTCTTCTTCCTTCACACAAAATCTAGATATGAAACAAACTTTAGACAAAATGCTAGGATCTTGCTCAGGGGAAAATTGCTGTAATATACCACAGAAGATGCACTCAAGAAATATGATATATCCCTAACAAACTCTCTTTTCATCTCCCATCTTGTACTCTGTAAGTTGAACATTGCACTTTCTATTTTATTTTATTTGGATGTACCAAGAGTATCTTGAGCTTTTATGTGTCTCTTTATTTTATTGATCCTCTCTGCACACTTAAAAATATTGGGCTTTTAGAATCCCAGAGCAACTAAAATTTATCTTTCTTACTTTCTTGATCGTTCCTTTTTAAAACTCACACATTTAGTGGATAACTTTTTATATATTCAGAAATCATTGGGCAATTGTTAACACCAAAAAAACCCCAGTCCTTTCTAATTGCTGTTAGAGAAAGGGCACACACATGGTTATACACTCCCTGTTGTTTGCCTGCTACCAGGCTAGCATTAAATATTTTTCTTATATATTCATTGGCATAATGCTGTGAGATAGGCATGTATGTCCTCCTTGCACTGATAAATTAAAAGTCCACTTTCAGTGAGCAAGATTAATTATCCATTTAACCAAACCTAGATTCATTCCCTTATTGGGGCAGGAAAGAGTGGAAAGTGGGATGCTGGAAAGATGCAGGTGGGAAAATAAAGGGGCAGAGTGCCAGCTAGGCTGCAGTATTCAGTTACATGTGAAATGATTTGTAATTCTGAGTAATCACTTAGGACAAGCCCTTGCACCATTTTATCTATACATGACTCTAGGCCAAAGTCAATACTCATAGTAAAATAATGAGATGAAGCTAACAGAGACCCTTTATTAATGCTCCAAGGAGCAAATCTGATGCTTAAGCTTCTCCCATGGAAAGTATCCACTTCTTCCTAAAAATGAACGAGTAGGTCATGATGGCTGGTAGTAACTAGAATTCTTACCTCCAAAAAAACATGGAAAATTTCCTTTCTTATTTGTGCACCATGTCATGCTTTGCCCAGATGCACATAAAGGCATATAAATTTTGCATTATGTGTAGACTCATTAGAGAAATCTCTCTCTCTTTCTTAATCATTTTCCCTGACTTGGAGAGATGGAAAAGAAAACCCACACAATGAAAGTTCAATAAACCAGAAGGAAAAAACCCAGTACACTGAGATGTGTGGTTTTATTCTAAGTACTGTTGACAATATGAAGAAATTCAACTACCCAAGGAACTCCTTGGCAATGAGTTTCCTCACAGCTGGGTTTTTTTGTTTTTTTTTTTTTTGGTTTTTTTTTTTTTTTTGGTTTTTTTTTTTTGTTTTTTGTTTTTTTTTTTTTTTAAGTGTAGTGTCTTGGTTTCAGCCAAGTCTTACTTTTTTGCAGGAGCCATGAGGGGGTGGAGCCTGGAGCCAAGTGGTGTGGCCAAGACCTCATGTTATTTGATACCATCTCATGTCATTGCAGTGGGGGAGGGGACAGGGACTCTTGCTTCAGAAAGAAGGGCATTCTCTTTCCAGTGGAGCAAGAGTGGCAGACAGAGCAGTGGGGTACTGCTAATCCTGACCAGAGGGAAGAGTTTTTGTGTGATTGGGTTGAGCTTCACACTCTTTTGTACACTTATGTAATTAATATTGTTGCTGTTATGGTTTGTTTTCTTATCTAATTATTTTTTCTGGTAAATTGTTCTTATCTCAGCCTGTGATCTTTGCCTTTTGTGTCCCCAGTTATCCTCTCCAGCCATCAGCAGGGGAGGAGAAGTGAGTCAGCAGCATGTGGTTTTGGAGTCTTGGGGTGGGGAGGAGGGGGCACTAAATTGCAGAGTACGATTCCTAAATCACATCATGCAGTCATATTACCCCAGGACGTTTTTCCTACTGCAGGAACTGGCAATTTTATTTACAGCCCTATAAATAAATATTCTTTGTCCTTGTTTCATTCCTCTGTGGCTGTTCATGATGAATCCTAGTCATCAAGTGATCTCTTGCCCTGGAAGATCCAGTTGCTTATCCAGAGTTTTGTAACTTGAGATTCTCCCATTCTGCTACAGCTTTCTGTGTAGTCTAGCATTGCACATCCTGATAAGTCTCCAACTTTACAGCAACAGTCATTGGAATATCCAAATCTCAAAATATATTAGCATATGTGAAATGCTATGTGATTGTTCCATAAATATAACAGGGCCACAAAATTTTGCACAATTATATTACATAAAATCAAAGTCTTTGAATAGAGTATTGGATTTTAGTCCCTTTAAGCATGCATTTTTTTCAAGTGACCATAAGAGAATCAGTGAACTAAATTCTTTGGTATTTAAATCAAGTACATCTGAAAATCTTGCTCGCTTTTAAGAACAAGAATCAATGTAACACAGGTTGATGAAAGATCAACTTACAGATGCAAGATGGCATTCCAGATTCGAACACAAAACTGCCAAAACAGCACAACACTTTGAGCTTCACAAACTCAATGAATCTAAAACTTTTTAAAATGTCTCAAGTATCCTAATTAAAAGCAAATATCTGATTTCTCACAGTATGTCAACAATTTTGAGTAAGAGACTGAAACTCATAAGCCTAAGTTTCCACCTTCCATTCCTGAAAAAGGAAAGGTTACCATTAGGAACCATAAATTTTGCATGAAACTGACAAAATCTGTGGTGATTTCTTTCTGCTGGTCCATGAGGTCCAAACTGGTCACAGTTTGGAAGGATAAATAAATTTTATTTGAAAAAATACTGGTTTTAACTAATAAGTATTTCTCAAAAGTCCATCCTCTTTAGCAAAAACAATTAAAATTTAACTGTTTTGTGAAAGAAATGTTTCCTGTTCACCATTGTTACGTTTCATTGATGTTTCTTTTTATTTTCATTTAAAACATTTTGTTCAATCAATTAAAAGTGTTGACATGATTGCTATCTTTGAATACTGTGGAATATAGTAGGTTTGATGCACAGTTATTAATTATATATACAGATCAAACCCAAATTAGTTAAAATATATGTAAGTAGGTTTTTTGATTTGTAAAAATAATTAAATAACTTACTGTTCTGTACCAAGTTGTTCCAGCCGTGCCCCAGAGTCGAGTATAACCATTTGTATCACCTTTTCTGGATGATCCTCCTTGCAATATTATGCTTCCCTGTGCTGACTGAACATGATCCAGCATGTGCCCAGGTGGCCAAGAAGGCCAATGGCATCCTGGCCTGTATCAGCAATAGTGTGGCCAGCAGGACGAGGGCAGTAATTGTCCCTCTGTATTTGGCACTGGTGAGGCCACACCTTGAATCTTGTGTTCAGTTTTGGGCCTCTCAATTCAGGATGGGCATTGAGATGCTGGAGTTCACAGAAAGGCAATGGAACTGGTGAAGGGTCTGGAGCACAAATCTGATGAGGAGCAGCTGAGGGAGCTGGGCTTGTTTATCCTGGAGAAAAGGAGGCTCAGGGGAGATCTTATCTCTCTTTACAACTGCCTGAAAGGAGGTTGATAAGATTAAATGGCCTCACATACACCAGGGGAGGTTTAGATTGGCTCTTAGACAAAATTTATTCATCTAAAGTGTGGTCAGGCATTGGAACAGGCTGCTCAGGGACATGGTGGAATCACCATCCCTGGAAGTGTTCTAAAGACGTGGATATGGCACTTTGTTTAGCGGTGAACACAATGGTGCTGGGTTAGCAGTTGTACTCAATGGTCTTAGAGGTCTTTTCCAACCTTAACAATTCTATGATTCTATCATTCTAAGAATCACGCACCTCATGTGGCACCAGTGAGGACCGTATTTCTGTTCAGCACCTGCACTGATTTTTGATCTAGATTCCTGTTGTAGAATCATGATCTGTGCTGAGGAGGCCATTTTGTTAGGGATTGAAAAGCATACACAGATTAGAGAGGATGCAGTAAGTCCAAGAGCAAAAGCCAATTCCATAATTTGAATTTGAGAAAGTGAGGTAAATAATTCTGGATACAACTTGTTCTGTAATTTAGCATTAGTCTACTTCAAATCAAATCAAATGCTTGCTTAATTAATTGGCAGTAAAAATTACTCTGCATTTTTTTTCTGGCATTGCATATTATGGAAGGTTTTCATAATATTATTTCATAGTGCCATAGTTTGGAACAAAAAGAAGGGTGTACTGTTTTGACAATTGTGATATACTTGGTAAATATGCTGCAACTTTAGGAAACAAACAAGCATTGTTTAAAACTTACCCATTTTTTCCTTATCTTGTTAATAGAAAGAAAACATGAAAGCAGAGCAGAACAATATGTTTTGTGTAAGTTGGAGAGAATCAGGTTTACAGGAAAGAAGCCAGCATGTATCACATAAATTTATCATGCAGCTTAAAATGAAGCAAAACAAACAAACAAAAAAATCCCACAAAAATAAACTGTGAAGTCTTGCATGGCTTGC
This sequence comes from Corvus hawaiiensis, assembly GCF_020740725.1. NCBI lineage: Eukaryota > Metazoa > Chordata > Aves > Passeriformes > Corvidae > Corvus > Corvus hawaiiensis. Next base: position 30,741,377 of record NC_063218.1, on the reverse strand, counting down.
GTAGGAAACCACAACCTTGTGATTGAGTTCTCTCCCAAAGCAGAAGTAGTGCTTAATAAGACTTTATAAAGAAGACTAAGTTTTAGGCCCTTATATACAGGTAAAACACTAAAAATCAGATAAAATGTTTGCACTTTAGACATGGCAAATATATTTCTACTTTGAAACCAGAATTTTACTAGCAAAATGCCTTTCTCTCTGTATATCTTGGGAATATCTCTTTCCCAAGTGTGAAACACATAATTCCCTGGATATCTTCTACTAAGAAAGAAATGAGTAATTTGATTACTGGTATCTCTGGGGAGGAGTTAGTAAAAAAAATGCTGTCTTTAAATATTTTGTATTGTGAACTAAAATGATTGAATAATTGACTAGAAAATTACAGTTAACTTTGGGAAGCTATTGATATAGACCTGGCTTTAAAAAACCTATTTGCAAAAGGCATACTAACCACAAAGGGGAACACTCTATAATCCTTCAACAAATGGGTTAAAACCTACACAATGGCATGATCCAGGGCCTAGAAATTAATCTCTTAATTTTGTCTTCTTCCTGGTAAAAAACTAAGAAACAGCACTGTCTTGGTGTGAAAACATCTATGTGGGGCAAATGCATCTAGGTCATGCAGAAAACAGTATGTTGCCATAGCTATCATTAGTGTAATACTCTTCACAGCAAGTCCTACTGTGAGCTAAATTCAGGCCCAGTGGGTGCTGCACTATTGACTTCAATGAAGCTGCACCTGCTTATGCCCTGTCTGAATCAGTCCTTGTGTCTACAATAAGAATAGTATTTCAATCACTGCCATTCACTGAACAATATTTCAACAGCCTCTCTGTGTGAATTCCTGCTATAAAATATCTGATGTGCAGTGGCTGGCTATTCTGTCCCACCCTGTTTGCCCTCCCTTCCATCATTCCTCAGAGCAGGCCTCTTTCAGGCAGCACTGATCCAGCCACTGAAGCAGACAAAAGTCACAGCCAGTATGAAGGATGATTATCTCATGCATTAGAAAGCTATTTTGGCTGCTGACACAAAGTTTGGTTGCTTCTAAAGAGTGCCAGGGGGCACACATTGCCATATTTTCAGTGTACAGGCCAGTACCTGTTTGTCTAAATGTTGTCAAGTAGTTAATAACCTTAATTTTGAGAGGAAAATTTGTTGCATACCCATTTTCACTGTATACTTTTTAATTGCTAGAGTACATTAGAAGCATTAAATGTCTTTCTGGCAAAGAACAATTAAATGGCTTTTAAAAATGTCACCACCTGAGAGCTAGGCTGTGAGTGTGACTAATGGATGTTTCTCCATCGGCTCAGTAAGGTCATGCCACCACTGACACATTCCTCTCATTGTATTTGATACCTGTATCAACATTCCTCAGTATTTCCTTCTTCCTGGTTGTACTTTCTAACTTGTGTCTCTTAGTCTCTCTCTAGTCCTGCTTCATCTTACTCTGCACCTGATCTCTACTTCTGAATGGATTGTTTCACCTTGCCCTTCAAAATCTTATGGTGTTTTTTTTTTCTATTGTCTTAGAGGTATGAAAACAAATTATCAGAACAACTTTTTATTTCATTTTGAGCTGGTTTCTTTAAAATAGTGGCAGAACATAGGTAAACTTTAGGAAAAAATGCAGAATCTCCTTTCTACATGTGTAAGTGGAAAGCTCCAACACTTCCTGATGGGCATAAGATACTCCCAAAGGAGAAGGTTAGCATGAATGTGGACCATGCCCATATAAACCATCATGAGCTGACTGCCACCATGGTGCCACATGGTAAATTCTCTGTTCCTTCTTCCTGAGAGGTGAGGAAGACTTCAGCTCCCTACAGGCTGATTAACCCTGCAGTCTCCTTTACATGGTGCAACAGTTATGGTAACATCTGCCAGATGTGTGGAATCCAGTCCAGCATAGGAGAGATGGAAAAAAGAATGGGAGGGAGTACCTGAATTGCATGAAACCTTCTACCTTCTGGATCAGACTTTGTTCCGACATGCAGGAAAAGGATAATTTATGTCTGAGAAAGACTCTTAAATTTTTTCTTCTACATCCCAGGTAAATGCCATAGCCAGCAGACTATCATGGAGAAGACAGAAATCTTGTTTTTCATGCCACACAGGTCTTAAAAGCTAAGTGTAAGTTGTCTTCCTGAATTCACATATCTTTGTGAGAACTTGATTGCAGTGAATGCTCTGCCCATGCATCAGGAGCAGTACTTAATAGCCTGGAAATTGCAAAAAAATTCAGCCTAGTATCAGTTATCTTGCCTGCGTCACTGATCTATGTTAAGGAGTCATATTTTTAAAAGAGCATAAAGATATGAACTCACGTAACTACTTTGTGATTTTTGGAAACTACACTTTTCTGCATCTGAAAACCAAGAAAAGTATTGATTCTTCAGTAGGGATTTTAAACTAACTTTTTAATGTTTTTAAAATATTTTTAGGAGTCTTCTGGCATTTTTAGGAAAAGTTTGTAGAGCTCTTGCACCAGAGCACTGCTCCTTTTCTGAAAGCTGCACATATTGTCTGTCAGCTACTAACCTCTGAAATCTGGTCTTTTAACTGGGTTAAAAGCATTTGTAGCACAGCATATGAGGAACAAATATGATGACCTTGAGACTTTCAGCTGTGAAGTCTCCTTGGAGCTACATGTTTCAGTTATGTCTTTTTGGGAAGTATTTTGTTTCCACAAAGCTGAAATTTAAAAAAATGGAAAATCTAAAAAGAAAAAAACATGCCAATGCTTGATGGCAGTTTAGTTGCTGACAGTGTCAGGTGAACTTCTGTGAAAATTGTACATTGAAGGTTATCAGCTAAAGACTGGTTGTCAGAGGCTGTCATCACAGTATGACATCACACTAATTCTGAGGCTTACCTTGGATTTACTTTTTCTGAACAATGTGTTTCTTACAGCAGAATACTGCTGCATTGCAAGTTACAGGAGGAAAACCATAATTCAGTGGATTGCCTTCTTGAGGCTATAACCTTAAAAGAAATGTAACTGAAAGCTGCAGGATCTTTCAGATACGATTACTTGTGTAGTCTGACAGTTCTAATGTTACTCAGTAGACATTCTGAATTTGAAATATTCAGGGATATGGTTATTTACATTTTAAGCTGGTTTATCTCTGTGTGGTCACCTTGGCAACATAGAGGGATGGAAAGAATGCATAAAAAGACTCTGCTTCTCAATAAATGTTTATCATGCATTTGCTTGCATTTACAACTTGATACAATACTTTGCTAAATCCAGACTGGGCAATGCTGTTTAACTGAGCTGCAAAAAACATCCTACTGAATATTATTTCTTATATGAGCAATGAAAGCAATAGCACAACAGAAACATCAAAAACTTATATTGAGCACAAAATGTCCATAACTTGACAGTATTTCATAGAATCATAGAATTATCAAGGTTGGAAAAGACCTTTAAAGATCATCAAGTCCAACCATCAACCAGCACTACCACTGTAACCCCTAAACCACTAAACCACTAAACCCAGAGCCAGATCCAGACATTTCTAAAACGCATCCAGGGATGGTGACTCTACTTCCCTGGGCAGCCTATTCCAACGCCTGACCACCTTAACAGAGAAAATTTTTTCTAATATCTAATCTGAATCTCCTGTCTCAAAGCTATTTTCTCTGATCCTCTCACTGCAGGCACAACAGAAAAGACAGGACTCATTTCACTAGAACCTGCTCTCTAGTAGTTGTAGAGAGCAATGAGATCCCCCTGAGCCTCCTCGAGACTAAACAAACCCAGCTCCCTCAGCTGTTCCTCGTAAGACAAGTTCTCTAGACCTCTCATGAGCCTTGTTGTCCTTCACTGGACACTCTCCAGTACTTCAGTAGCCTTTTTAAAGTGAGGGGCCCAAAACTGAACACAGTACTCAAGGTGTGGCCTCACCAATGCTGAGTCCAGAGCGATGGTCACTTCCCTAGTCCTGCTGGCCACACTACTTCTGATACAGGCCAAGATGCCACTGGCCTTCTTGGCCACCTGGGCCCACTGCTGGCTCACAACTAAGCCCACTGTTGACCAGCACCCCCAAGCCCCTTTCTGCTGGACAGCCACTCTTGCCCCAGCTAGTAGCGCTGCCTGGGATTGCTGCGACCCAAGTGCAGCACCTGGCACTTTGCCTTACTGAACCTCGTGCTGTTGTCCTGATGGAGTCTGTCCAGATCCCTCTGCAGAGCCTTCCTTCCCTCGAGACATCAACACCCCCACCCATCTCAGTATCATCTGCAAGTCTACTGAGGGTGGCCCCAGTCCCTACATCTAGAGAATCAATAAAGATGTTAAACAGGACCGGATCCAATTAAAATTCTGCAGGATTTCTATACGACAGTTTTTAAGTCCCAGTAAAGTTGTCTAGTAGGAATTACAGACAAAATTTTTGTAATATTTGGATATGGCTTTTATTTTCAGTACTGGGACTTTTCTCACTTAAAAGAAATTACTAATGGTAGTCTGGAAACTATTAACTTAGACAGGAACAGTTTAAGGTGTTTGATCCTCCTTTGATGAAGTGTGAACACTAGACCTCTTTCCAGAGGTGTAATGGTGATTCTTCTCTGAAGGGAGAGAAGGGAGGGAGTAAGAAGGGAATAAGCCTCTGTAACTGTGTTTAAGAGAAATTATTTCCTGTGTTCAGTTTAATTAGCTTTTGGTAAGTGTTACTCTTCATGTTTTCATTTTACATGATGTAGTGGTTTGGTCCAAAATACTCATTACTGTTTATCTGCTGTGAGATAAGAATTAGGAGAAATGCAAAACAGGCACCAAACTTGAAAGAATATAAAGAAGTTTATTAACAGACCTAAAAGAAGAAAAAAAAAAAAGAAATTATACCACCTTCAGAACTCTCCTCCTCCCCCCACCTTCCTCCCTTCTCCCACTGACAATGTAAAAAGACAACCCTTAAGATGTTCAGTCTGTTTACCACTTCCATAATAACCTTGTTCAGTCCATTTAGAAAGAGAAGTCTCTTCTTGCTCATGCTATGAAAACATTATCACAACGACACAGCCACCCACTTCCAAATATTGTTCAGTCCATTTAGGAAGAGGAGTCCTTGCCTGCGTGTGAGTCCTTTCCCCCGACTTGCAGCTTTTCCCGCAACTGCTTTCGAGGGTCCACTCTTGAAGTTTTTTGGGGTACAATTTTAAGGTTGAACCGTTCAGAAACAAAAACAGAGGCCCTTCTCCTTCCCTGGGAGCAAAGGGTCTTCCTCATCTTCATTGTTAGGACTATCTCTGGGAGCATCTCTAGGAACTGAGGTTTTCTCCTTTCCCGTTTGGAGCAAAAGTCCTCATCTGGTTCATCTCTCCCTGTCCAACCTTCTCATGAAATTACAGCTGCGTCAGCATCTGCCTATCTCAGCGCAGGTGCTTTTGCTCACGAGTTGAACACTCCACCCCCCATATCTTCATGAAATTACAACGGGATACTCTGATATATCATAGCTTCACAACAGAATTTCAGCTTTAAGCATCTCCTCTCTCTCTTCCCTCAGGTTTTCAGCTCTTCACAGCATTAAAAGGGTTAATCTCACCTCGGCCTTGCAGCTTTGCAGCTGGAATGTTGAATGTTTCTTATCTCAGTGGAGAGGGGGGAGAGCCGAGCAGCTCCGGCTCCCCACGGCAAGGCAGTGGGGGGGTTCCATGGCTGGAACAGGTCCATGGCTCCAGGATGGCCGTGGCCCGGCCCGGCCTGGCCCAAGCAGGGCCTGGCCGGGCCCACTGGGCCCTGCTCGGGCCCTGCAGCCACCTGTCCCAGTGCCGGAAACGAGAGAGAGCTTGGAGGGGGAGTTTGCCTATTCTTAAATGTGGATAACAGAGGTGATCACAACTTTAAGTGGCTTAGAGAATTGTCCATATTCAAACTGGCCAGCTGATAGGTTCTATCAGTTCCCAGAGGAAACTGTAAGCACCCCTTAGCAAGGACGTCCCTTCCGGGACTATGCTTGCTAACCTATGACACATGAATATGGTCAATACTACATAATCTCTGTCAAAAATATCTGATGTGAATCTCAGTGTTATTCAATGGACCTATATTTTCCTTTAAAAAAAACACAGCATGAATAAATGCAAACATCCAAAGGAGGCCTAGTGTACATACAGGGTGCTAGTACCAGCTCATTCCAGAAAACAAACAAAACCCAAAGCCATACCTTCAGAGCGAATTTTTACTGGAGGAGGGTTTCAAATCATGCAGGTGTGATGAGTTTGATCCAGGACTTGGAGTCCTAGGGCTCATATTAGCATATCAAAATATAGCCTGCCAGTCTAATCTTTAAAAGTTTATATTCCATATAGAAAAGATGAGGGGAAAGAGAGAATCAAGACATACAAAGGGAAGTGACTTTCCTGGACTACACAAGAGATTAATGATAGAGTACCTAATATAACACAAGTCTTCTGCTGTCTGTGTTAGTGACTCATTAGCTCTTGCATGCAGGGCAATATCTTAGATTACAGTTAATGATAAATATTATGGATCCGTTTAGGAAGAATTTTCCTTCACCTTGATCAATTTCTACATTTTAATACGTGGAGATATGGAGAACCAAATCCAGAGTTTTGAATTGATTCAGCTCATAGTATCTATAAAAGTACATGAAATCTTTGGGTTTACCATTTCCTTTTAGTAGTTTTCTGAACAGAACAGAAAATGAATGCAGAATTGGGACAACTCCACATCCCTCAAGATTCTCTCATGCTAATAAAACCTAGTTCTAAATTTTCAACAAAATTTTTGGCTGCTTTAAAATGCAAGGTTATTTTTTTTTACAGGACTTTATAGTCTCCTACCAATCCTAGCAGTATTGAAGATGAGTGATTGATGATGATGTTAAAAATTATTCTTGTGCAATGATTGTCTTTTTTTTTTTTTCATAGACCAGTTCATGAAGATTGATCCTTGTCTTTCAGTGTTTTGGATATCAAATTTGAAAGTTAAAGTTTGCTCTGTATATGAAAGGTGCATCTGAGGCATTCGTGTGCTGAATTTTGTTATCAGTTCTGTAGCAATACGCTATGACAAAGCTACTTTTTTTAACTTATAGATAAAAAAAAATCTGTGAATCATCATTTCCAGAGGAGCTGGCTACACAAGTTTCACAGGTTTTAAATTTATGGAATCAGGACTTTGCCTGCAGAGTTCTGTTGAGCTAATACATTAATGCTGTTATCTATTGACACCGAAATTTTGCATATGTTTTTTATATACAGATATATATACACACGCATTTATACAAACATATTAAACACGTGATATATGTTATTTTGGATTAATTGCCTGCTGGATCTATTTGAAGATACAGAAGAAAATCCAGTGGGTTTTTTCTGTATACATACCAGACATACTATTTTAATTTTAATCATGTGGATTCTGAAGAGAAATGTGCTTCTAGGTTTACCCTAGCCTCTCTCTGGTGACAAATAATATAAGCTCCCAAATGTGTTTTGACCTTCATAGGCTAAAGGCCAAACCTTCAAAGAAGGACTTCTAAAAATCTTCCAAAGGAGGCAGTTTACCACAGTGCCACAACTCATAGTTCAGGTCTGTTTGAACACCTTTGACAGCAGATGATAGCTAAACAAAACCAGAATATGAAAAAGATCCCTGTAAAAGATCCTTTTAGGCTACTCTTTTAAGAAAAATAAAGGAAATGCTCTAAAATAACTTCCTTCACACAATCAGATCAAGTTAATCTGTATAAATTTAGAAATTCCATCTTCGATTCAGCCTTCTCCCCTTCCCCCCCAAAACAATACCAGGACAAAGAAATCAATGGTGCTTCCACTTGTGAAGCTTGGTAACATTGGAGAAGTTCCAAGTACAGTCACACAATGTGTGTTTTTCAGGCACTACCACGGAGTCACAGTACAACGGGGCAAAACTGATGGCAGAAGACGCAAAAGCATTGTCTGTTCCTTAGGGTTCTGCCTCTGAATTAACTGCAAGGTGATGTAATTTTCCAGTACTGTGGGGTGAGTGGACTAAACTCATGTTATTCAATAACTTTATTCTAATTGTGACTGGAGGTGAGAAGCCTAAATATGATGGGGTGCTAACAATTAAGGTGCTAATAGTAAGGGTATCCTCAAGAACTTACAGTCTACAGATAAGTATGTGCCTGGAACGCACATTCTAAATCATCTAGTCCATACAGTTCCTACCAAAAGGTTTGTGTACCAGACACCTATTCAAATATACATTAAGCTAGAAAAGGGAATTCTCATTATGCATCTGAAGAATGAGAAACAAAATGTGACTTCTGAACTACTACTACTTCTGAGAGTGAGCTTAATGTCTCAGACACAAAAAAATATTTACTGGTTTTACTATCATTTTCTAATAACTAAGTTCCAACACACAAAAATCAAGTGCTTGGCTAGCACTTCCATAAAGTTTTAGAAAGAAAAAAGCATTCAGTGATAATCACTCTTTTAATACTGTTTGGAAACCATGGAAAGGGATGCATTACCACTGAGGCAACAATTTCTCATTCTCATATTCATGAAAATTGGATCAACTAACATCTGGAAGTTCTTTTGGTTCCGTCTGATAAGTACCTAATGGTCTCAAGGACTAGGTCATCCTCTAGTGTTTGTAAAATTGAGTTTGACAGAGAGACATCTTGCAGGAACAGATTTTGCATGGAAGTAGATAATTCCTACTGTCAGTTAGAATGGCTTTTTTCATAGTACTCTAATGTATTTAGTGCCAGAAAAATTATTGAACTAAAATAATTAGACAATTTTAAGTTTGTTAAACCTTAAGAAATTATTTAATAACACAGTTTATGTTTTAACTTGTTTGATTTAGTTTCCAATTACTTAGGAAAAAACCATTCAAAAATAGTTCTCCTATGATCTTAGTAACCAAGCACATTTAAGCCAATCTTTTCTATGTACCAGGGAGAAACCAGCATAATCTGTAAGCATATTAGGGACTTCTTTTAGTTCTGATTTAGTTGGACAATGACGTGTGTTTATTTTGAACTTTGCTGGCTGCAACAATCCTTGTGCAGAACTTTTGTTGATGGTGAAAGGATGATAGGGAGGAGGAGTGCTTGGAGACTAAATAGTGGAGGCTTGTATTTGTGTTTGATATTGCAGAGTTGTCTGTAATAATGTCTTCTACTTTTATTGAAAGTCTATTTCATAACTGTGCACCCCAGGTCCACCATCTCTGTTCCCAGTTTAAAGACACAAACTCTTTCTAAGCAAGACTGGATTTCAGCCCATAAGAAACTCCAATTTTTTGTCAGCCTCAGTTTTAGCTCTTACCTTCTGCGTCTGCCAGAAACAATCAGAAGAAAGCTTGGCCATTCTAAAATGGCAAAATAGCCTATTTAGCTGTGGGAATGAACTTAAGTTCTGCTATGGAAGTTCAGGAACAGAGCACTGCCACCTGAGACCATTGCAAAAGCCAGCTCCTAAAGGCAAGACTTCTGTTGGACGTTGAATAGCTCTGTGCTAGCAGGTCATTAAGAGATTGTTTGGGAGAGAGGTGATTTGCACACAGCCAAATGAAGTGAACATCCTGTTCATTGCTTGCATCTACTAAAATGAACTTTTGTCCCTCCATCTATGCCAATTTTCTCAAAGGAGTAAGGACTCTGTGTTTAACAACCACTGGTTTATTTTTAAAATGCAAGCAGGAAATGTAAACAGAATCTGAGGCTTACTGCTAAGCTGCAGCCCTTAGTTTATTGGCTGAGGAATCAATCCTGAAGGATGCTGAACCTTCTGGCACTAGTCCAGACCAGCACTTCAGCACATGTCAACTTTAACACAAGGGGCCTAGTCCTATGATTAGAGTTAAGCATGTGTTTATGTGTTTTCCTGGCCTTCAGCCAGGGTGCTCAGCACTTTTCAGGATCATGTCTTCAAAAAGACGTGGCAGTATCTGAACTTCAAAGTGAAGTGTGACCTATTGATCTTAAATCACTTTCCACACATGCTAGATGGTAATACAGACTAGCCAGCTCAGGCCATATCCTCCTCACACCTTCCTTTGTCTCATGTGTTTAAGAGAAAGAAAAATGATTAAACATACTGCAGTCTTTTCTGCCCACATTGCATGTCTTGACTCCCATGAAATATCGTTCAGAATAAAAATGTGGTGATCAGGTGTGATGACCCACCGCTAAGGGGAAAGATACACCTACATCAGGTTAACCCTGGTTTCTCTGTATCCCTTATTATGAAATCTGCAGCTTTGAGTACAGACCCAGAATGCTATGACCTGTCAGTCCTCCTACACTGAAGGTTGCTTTAAGTGTTAGAGTTCAGGTTTGCAGATCATTATGGATTTTTTTTGCTAGATCAGTGGAATAGCACTACTGTAAGGTTTATTACTAAATGTAAGAGACACTTTCAGGATTAGCAGAAAGGGTAAGTCCTGACATCTGAAAGAAAAACCATAGTACTTAAGGTCAATTCTGACAATTTCTTGGGGGTTTAGTTCAGGAATATATTCCAACTTCCAGCAAACATTCATTTTAGGATAGAGCTTTTCAACACCAAATTATCTGAGTCTACTTACATTTCAATGTATTTGAGATACAGAGATAATACAGTGATAGGTAGTGGTAGCTATCTTGTCTGAATATTGGCTTTGATTTAATCTCTTAAGCCTGGATAAGGGTTTAGTTTTACCCAGAGCCCACTATACTAAGGAACACAGTTGTGACAGTTTTTCTCCAGTTCTACTTTCCCTCTGAAGGCATTCCTAAACCCAAGACTAGTATTACATTCAACAGCTAAATTAAGTTGGGAAAATAAAAGTGGCAAGAACAGCATTTCCAGACATAGACATTCATTTCTTAATACACATTGCCACCTGGGGAAACCTGAAGATACAGTATTTGCAATGAAATTTAACATGCTAACTCTAAAATTCATAGTAGTTTCTAAAGTTTATTTCACATGTTATCTCCAAGACATTCTTGATGTATATTATTACTGATTTTCTTAATATTGTGACATTTAAAATTTTTACAGAAATTATACACTTCTTAACTTAATGAAGGCAGTGAACATAATGAACAGCAGGTAAATTAACTGAGCTAATTAGAACAAAAAAAGTTACAAATTTATTTTGCATTTATTTACTAACTTATTTGCAGGTATATCTGTATTTATAACAAACAGACAAACTCATCTCTGTTAGTCATATGGAAACATTTAAGGACTTCTAAAATATAAATCTTCATTTGAGGAAAATATTCCAGCACTGTTGAAAGAGTTCGAGCAACTAGCTCTGCAAATTGCTGTGAGATCCTAATGTCAGAAAAGGCTTCTGAAAATTAAAGAGCTGCTGACACCTCATGGCAAACTTTAAAAACCATTCTCAGCTCACATATCTCTACTATTCTATCATTTTCTCTACATTTCTTTAAAAAAAAGCCTTTGTTTAGTTGGTTTGCGATAGCATATGGGTCAAAATAAATTTGATAACAGTGTCAAGGAAACATTGTTCATTCAGTTTAGCAAAACAACCCCTAGCAGAATGAACTCTTAAGAAGAGTACAGATAAAAGGCTGGGTATTCCATCAATTGGTCTACACTAGTCATTAATAGAGAGGTGCTGCTAGTACAATACCTGCTTATGTTCCTTTCAGTATTATAATCCTCTCATTTGGGAGTTATTATCTCAGCTGTTTCAGATCACACAAAGCTGACATTCCATGTAAAAAGTTGTCAGCAAGTTACACTTTTTAATGGCTCAAAGCTGTTGTAAAGTTTCAAAGCTGTGGAACACAAAACAAAAAGGTATTTTTGCAATGCTTCTGATGTTTTCTCTCCTCCTACACCACACCTTTTTTTTGTGCAGTGTAGTATCTTGTGTTCCCTTAGATGATATTTCCTGACAGAGACACCTTTCAATCTGCCAAGGGCTAAATGCATGCTGGAATGTAAGATAAAAATCCAAAATAAGAAAAAAAAAATTCCCAGAGAAGGAATTTAAATGCCGGAAAAGTCATTCTTCCATTGCAAACAGCAGCTGTGCGTTTAAATGCGCCATTTTTCAAAACAAAGTCTTCAACAATCAGTCTGGGAGGCATAAAATGATTGCTGAATAATTTTGGAAATTAATTACTTACTTTCTTCAATAACATGTACCTGAGAATTCAGCAGATATCCCTGTGGTTGCTTGGGATTTCTATACCTGCAAAAGCATTATGACGAGTCAGATCTGCAGTCGCTGTAAAAATGCATTCTGTACACCACCAAGTCAATAGTTATTTTACCCTTACCATGGGTACAGCTGCAGGTATAAGCTGTTTAAGGTAACTATAGGGCATTTATTCCTTTCCATAAAATTCTCTTAGCATTTGCTTGTACAGTATCTTTTCTTAAGATTTCTGTCTCTTTGGCAAACTGATCGTGAATGAATCCTACCTGCAAAATGCAGGTAAAATACATGGAACAAATGCATTAAATACAACCTGACTTTTGGAAAAGAACTGAATTTGTCAGAAAAAGTTTAAGTGGGCTGCTGTATAAATTTCTTAGTATAAATTAGCTTATCTTATCCTGATGTAATAAATTAACTTGTTGCATCAGAAAAGGCTTCTGAAAATTAAAGACCTGCTGAGTTCAAAAGTATTCCAGATAAATCAGTATAATTGTGAAATATATATAAAGAATATGTATCTAGAATCTGTAGAACACAGCTTGTACATACTGCACGATGGTCCAGCTTGGGATTTCCTTGGGAGAAATCCAGGAGCTATTAACATCCTCTTGGGTGTAATATGAATTGTACTAAGAGACATCCATGGCAAGGACCATGCTGTGTCACTTCCAAGAGGATCTATGACTTAATTCAAAGTTCCACAGCACCAATTTTTCTATTTTTTTACCTATTATTCAGTCATTGAAAACATAGGTCCTGAGATCGCTGCTGTCATGATCACACCTAGTTGAACATGTTGAACATCTCCATCCTTTTATAATAATTTAAGTGGAGTAACCAACAAGGTCAACTTTCACAAGCCATCAAGAGATCAGTCTGTACAGGGAGAGTACTTGCCAAAGTTGCAGCATTTGGTAGAGTCAGCTTAATTTTACAAGTTTAAAAAATCTTCATTTTGCTACTTGGAAAGATGTTAATAAAAAAACTTTTATTCCCTTATTCCTTATTGGCACTTTACTATGAGAATCTTCATTTACTCCAGAGAGTTCAACTGTATGTGACCTTTGACAACCTTAAATTACTTTCCTACTGGTTAACTTTAGGAGCTGTTTCTGCTCAATAAAATCAGATGAAGACATTGTTGCCTTTTAGATGTATATTTAAACTTTGGAGGATTCAACACTTTACAGAATTACTGCATAAATCTTTGATCTCTAAGGTTGTCAAAGTTTGGGGATATTGTTTTGCTTCTCCACATTAAAGGTATCTCCATTTAAACTTAAAATACTCTCATTTACTTTAGTGACATTTTCTTCCTTTATTCAGGAATGCTTGCTCAGCCCATGCATGAGTTGGCTTTTGTTGACAGAATTCACAGGAAATTAAAGCTTAGACCCTGGATAATTGCCTTTAGCCTTTAATATAAATTTATATAATTTCTGGATTAATCTAAAATATTTAGGTCTATTGGTGGTTCATACATAAACTCTATTTGTAGCTATAATTTAAATAATCAAACTCCTACCTAGTTTCCTCCAGGTTTGAATCTGACAAACTGTGCCATGTGGGAAAGGCTCCTTTGCATAGATTGCAGTCTCAGAACAGATGACCTGATTAGCAGCAAAGTCCTAGTGCTCTTTACATTCACGTCTGCTGTGGTATGTCCTCAAGGGTGTTTTTTACCTGCACTGTATTTCCCAGCTTCAGTAGCTTCCTAGCGTGTCATCATGAGCTATGGAATGTCCAATTATTTCCCACTTTTCCTTTTAAACAGTACACTACTGGCCTGCATTAAACTTTACACAAGTTCACTCTCTTTGGAAGGAAAGTGAAGTAACCACAGCTTTTCAGTACAAGGATAAAAATTGTCCATTGCTTGTCTACCATAAAAGGCATTTACAAAAGAGTTTACGCTATGCTTGAAATGTGTTATGTGAAAGGGCTTGCCGTCTCCTCTTGCTTTCACCATATTAATGCGTTTGCCAGACATTATTAATCCTGGCACTAGGAAGTTAGAGGTAAACCAATGCTTAAACTGTTCCAGTAATGGATACAAGAAGTATATTTCACCTTGCAATCTGAACATTAGAGCACTCCTTGTCTCCTGTGTGTGGTGGTGGATAACCTACTATGGATAAAAACAAAGTTAAATGAAGCAACAGATCAGAAAACTTGTGTGTACATTGGAGAGCATTAACCCCTTCTATCCAGATCATTGCATTTTCTTTACATGAATTCTTTTTACAAAGCAGTAAAAATAGTGCAAAATTACTTCATAATGTTATGAAGGTTTTGCTAAAATACATGTTAATGTCATCCATATCTCTTTAAGTATTTTTTCCTAAGTACCACATATTTGCCATTAATATTTTAGGCAGCTGTTGAAACTACTGGTAGAAGAGGAATTTTTGATGATATTGTAAAATATCCAACTTGACTGTAAGGATTAAATCATATCCAACATGATTGCAAGGGTTTCATTATGTACAAAATAGATATAATTGGTGACCGCACTGTCCAATCAAAACTGCTTGTTTTATTATTACTGAATTCCCACAGACAAATAATTTCTGATAGAGATTCAGAACAAAAAAATATTTCCACGAATTCTTCTATAAATCCACAGATCACACTCATTCTCAAAATATTTGAAATGAAAAATACTAGGTAGTCTGTTAAATAGACAGCAGTGAGAGTGCAGAAGGTTTAGCTGACATTCATTCCTGGGAGTCTGGAACTTCCAAAAGCCATCATTCCACAACATGTTTCAATTTTAAGTCTCCAGAGTCCCTATTACAAAGTCAAAATTAATAAAAAGAAAATACAGGAAGCTATAATGTTGTTTAAAAAAACGTGAAATTTAACACAAAAGCTGTTAAAATAACATTACTGTCCGACGTAAACCTAAAAATACAAGGGAATTCCGAACTAGGGCAGATGCAATAACCTTAACGCAACCCCGTTGTGCCTACCAATTGCATACATATGGTATGTAAACTAACCCGCTGTTCTGAGACCCTCTGCTAGAGGACCATATGTGCTGCAATTGGTAAAGCACAGAGGAGCTGTGTAAGGAGTGCTTTGTCAGTGCTTATACTAACTTTCTTCTTGGGTCACATACACACCTTCATTGCACCAAAACCTGTTTGCTTCCACATTTCTGTTTTCTCCCCAACTTTCCATTTATTCTTCTCATTTTAGTTTTATTTGGTTTGATCATTAAGATAAAAATCTTGACAGTAAGATTTTCCTGCTGAACACTGTTTGAAAAAATAATTGCATTAGTGACATTTCTGCCTCTTAATTGTAGGAATTTTCACCTCAATAACTTTCTCATACCCTCTAAAATAAGTGGCATATTTCTTGCTTTGGTCTTGTCACCTCAGTGACAGTCACTTTCACCCAAATTCAGAGATGCTTGTTTGTCTCCTCCAAACTTGTGGATAAATCTGGAAAAAAAATTCTATTTTTTCTACCTGATTTAGCAACAACTCACTCTCCAATACGTAACAGATTCAAGTTGAAATATTTCACCATATTATACTTTTGTACTTTTCACCACTTTGACTATTCTCTAGGTAACTCAGTGCAGATTAACATCATCCATTTTCCCGTAAGCAGCAACGTAGACCAAGATGTATCTTTTACTCCATTAAGTATTGATATTTATCATTTATTATTAAAGAGGCCGCATTCCTTTTCCCACCGTTTTGAATGTCTTTTGAAAATAATTTAATAGATTTAACGTAATACCTTAGAAAGAAAATGTTATCCTCCTAGGACGCTACACATGCCTAGAAGCTCTAACCAGCATAGTAAATAAGTCCAGGTAAAGTATAGCATAAAACACCAAAAAAATCATTTACTAATTAATAAATAATATACATGAAGTGTGCGCATGAGAGAATGCACACAAGGTCCACAAATGAACTGTGGGACAGCAGATGGCAGAACATCAAGTTCAAGGTATTTAGACATTTTCCTGATTTTTGGTTACATTATCGTGCACAAAAGTCACTAAAAGGAACAAAAAGGGCAACAAATAGTGCTCTGGAATTCTGTTTATCTATCTAGCTTCCAAAATCCTTCACTGAGTTTTGAGTGCTTTTTTCAGCACTCACTGCAGGGTGGAGATTGTACAAAGGTAGTTTTGTTTTTCTGTAGTCTCGGGACTTTCCTAGTGCTGGATCAGTATGGTTGGAAAAGGAAGCAGCCTCAGGCACTTTGCTCTAGGCTGCTCTAATTTAAGACAGTTACCAAAGGCCTCTAGGGGCCAATTTATGGGTAAGGTGTCAACTAGAAGTATGGGCTGTATAGCCTCCCCTCATGGAGTGGTGCAGAACTCTTGCAGTGCCTCCGCATGAGGGAAGGTTTTTCTTGGTGGGATCCTAAATGTTAATCAGGTCTGCATGTGCACACTTCAAGGGCATACTGGATCTTATCCACCTGCGTCCAGCCCAAGAAATCAACCAGGACATTCCTGTAATCAAAACTAAGGAATGCATTTGTGTAAAACCATAGGACTTATTTCAGGACAGGAGAAGGAACTGGAATATGTTCTACCTCTTTCAGGTAGAGTTTCATAGTTCTTTTTATTTTGGGGAATAAAAAGGTGGCAGGATGTACTGATCTTAAGCTACTTTATTTATGCAACTAAATGGATCTGTCACAGCGTTCCAGAGAAAGTAAACGACAAACAGCACTTATGCTGACCTTCTACAATAAGAAGTTGCAAACAAAAAAAGTTTTCTCTGATTTTATACTATTTTAGACTCCTGCAGACTCTCTTTTCACTCCAGTCATTCCCCTCTTTTGCTGATATAGTTTCATAGGGGCTACAAAGAGAAGAAGGATACCCAGATTTTTAGGACAAAATCTATTAAAGGCCATGCAGATGAAGCCAAGGTCAGAATCATGTCTAGTAATAAATGGAGCATCTGAACAATGTCATATTTGTTTTTTATTTCTTCATAAGTAGATTTTCTTCTTAGTAGTTGATGATCGTGCCTTTAGTATCATCATTTTTGGTTGTTCCCTTAATATTATAGGGTTGAATTAAACTCTATACATAAATCATTACACAGAAATTAGCATCTCAGAAGCGTAGGCTCAGTTTCCTTGTTAAGTTGAAAAGGATGAAGAATTCCTGGCCAGGTGCAAGCTGCTAAGATCCCACTGACATAATGTTAAATTGAGGTAGACCCTAAGAGAAGGAATGGTTTCAAAGAACACAATATCCTTCATGAAATGCTTGGTTCTTATCCAGGTTACCCCTGAAGTATGTCTGAAATTAATTTACATTCTTTTAAGAAGGCCTTTCTACTTATCTGTCTACTTTTGAAGGCCCAAAGTAGACTACATAAGCAAAGAATTAATTTTTGGCTTTGGAAGCTAATTCACACAGGATGAGATTTGAGAGGTTTTAGTTTTGTATGTGCCATTATATACACGAAGCAGGTAACTACATCTGGGACCAATAACATGATGTTTGTTATCTGAGGTATGAAGATATGCTAATCATGGATTAGCTTCTTTATTTCTTAAAAAAATATCCGTATCTGATGATAAAGTGCTGTAGACAGTAACCTGACAGGCATTGTGCTAGACAAGATGCGCTTTTTAGTCAACTTCCTTTTTATTTTCAAACGTTTCTCCTTTCACTCTTGTGGCCTATAGCTGTGCAAGTGGATAAGTGGCTCTTTCAGATCTGATGCCAACATCAGTCTACAAATTGGCAGATGGTGCCATGAGGCAAGGCAGTTAGTTGGCAAGCCCCCCACCCCCTGCCCTGCAACCAGTTTAGCTTCTTATGTTGGCATGGATCCTGCCATCCTGAGCCAGTGCCCAAACTAGGCCTTCTAGTGTGTGACTCAATATGCTACTGCTTAGCCCTAGGACAGCTAATCATGTATTATTTCAAAATTGATGTGAATTAATTAGGCACTGTGGGCAGGGTCTGAAGGGGAGAAAGTGCATGGTCCTACTAAGTAGAGCAAAGCAGAAATGCATTCCCTGGTAAAACAAAATGCTGTCCCTTTCTGCCTGTGGCTAAGCACTGCCCTTTATTTACTTCTACATCACCTTTCAGTTGAGCAAGATCAGGTTTGATCTGCTGGATACTCATTAAGTTGCAACATATTTGTTTTGTTAATTGGCACCAACATTCAGGATTTTTTTTCCCCTGGCAAATATAGATCATCTTGGCAATTGTGCACCCCAAGAAAAGAAGGAATTGGAAATCCCAGTGCCATATAAGTGTAATTAGCTTTAACTGGAGAAACAGAAGCTGGAGTTCAGACAAGCTTGCTGGCTGAGTTATAGGGGAAACTTTATCAGGAAGTGCTGCTGTGTCAGTGGGAAAGTACTGTAGCTATGGATACTGGGGATTGCCGAAATATAATTCAGATATATAAAGGCCTAGGCAAAATGAAACCAATCACTTCCTTTCCAAAACTTTAGATATTAAACTCCCAGTGTTGGCCAAAAACGGAAACCCTTTCAACTGATAGAGTGACAGGCTCATAAATTTTGCCACAAAACCTTGCGGTGGGAAGGACTCTCCCCTGGAGCTGGGTTTCTCACCAGGGACCCTGTGTGTATAATGGCATGTTTGCTCAGGCATTGGGAGCTGGGCTGCAGACACTAAAGAAGGTTTGATTCTTTTCTAGTGCCTTGGAGTTTCATTCCAACGTGCCAGCAGATGCCATATATACAATGAAAATTCAAATAATGGAGAAACAGAAATATTATTGTAAGGCTTTAAATACAGAGGAGGGAGAAAAATAGCCTTTTGGTTCCAGTTTTTTTGGTTAAAGTAAATTAATGCTTCATTGGGAACACCCTATTTCATGAATAGCAAAGCTATTTTAAAGTTTCAGCTGAAATTTTTTGCTGAGAGAGAGTTTTTGCTTTGAAGGTTTCAACAGTTGTGTTCACCATTGTGTTTACTTTGCTTAGTTAGATTAGAAAAGCAAGCCATGCATCTTGTGTAAGCAATGCATCTGATAATCATCACAATTTTTTTGTATGAGGCTTAAAATACTACAATTCTTGTTGTGGGCCTTGTATAAAGCAGTTTCAGGATGGTGCCTAAGTAATTTAACAACCACCTATGTGATTCTGCTACTCTATTCACTATGGCACCATTTTATATGGGCATATAAGTTTGCAGATGGAGAAGAAAATATTTACATCTTTTTAAATGCAGGAAGTGTGCAGGTATAAAAAGCAAATTTGTTATTTCTTCTGGTGAGGCTCAAGGAAGGTTTTTTCACAACTTAAGCTGACTTCCAGACAGAAAGATAAATATTTTATATAAATACTAATTGTAAGTATTAGGATTTGTGGGATTTTTTGGCTTGGTTGATTTGGTTTTTTGGGGTTATTTTTGTGAATCCAGAGATACAAAAGTGATTTATAGAGGTTAAAGAGAAAACAAGAAATACAGGAAAGTAATTGCTGAACAGTTGGAATTATTAGCACATTTCTCCTTTTCTCTTTTCCCTTTCTCTCTTTCTCTTTCTCTCTTTCTCTTTCTCTTTCTCTTTCTCTTTCTCTTTCTCTTTCTCTTTCTCTTTCTTTCTCTTTCTCTTCTTTCTGTTTCTCCTCTCTTTCTTTCTCTTTCTCTTTCTCTTTCTCTTTCTCTTTCTCTTTCTCTTTCTCTTTCTCTTTCTCTTTCTCTCTCTTTCTCTTTCTTTTTTTCTTTTCTTCACTTTTTTCTTTTTTCTGTCCGCTGAAGAATGGCCTGATCAGCAATATGAATTTAGTTATTTACATATCTATACTCTCTCTTCTGCAAATCGTTCATTTAAAGAGCATGTAAAAACCCCCACTATTCTCCAGAGCAGCAAGAAAGTGCGATTAAAGACCCATGGGAACTGTTTCTAACATCTTATAAAAGAAAACTCAAAGGAGAATTCAGAGGTAAAGGTCTTAGACATGACAAGAAACCGTAGTGAAATTAAAAATATCTCCAACAGAAAGCTGAATCCAAAGTATAGAGGTTGTACAGGTGCCACACACATAAAGAAGTGAAATAGCAGAAGTTAATAAATACAAATCTAAGGGGGAGACGGAAGGCAGAAAAGGAGCAAAATGCGATCATGCAAAGGCAGTGAAAAACTCATCATTGGACCTGACACTGAATTTAAGGCTAAATCATACCATGAGAGTACTGCCTAAAGCAAGGGCATACTTCAAGAATCATAATTTTGCAATAAAGTACCTAGATGCACAGGTTCAAACAGAGGGAAATAGATTAAAAGCAACCTTCTCTAAGTCATAAAAATTACCTCAATATGGAAATGCTTTTAAAATATTTCATAAACCTAAATGTTAGGTTAGAGGTCAAAACAGGTGTACACTTATAGACTTGTATGATTATCAGAGAAGTAAACTTTCAGCGGCAGTAGTTTTTGAGAGGAGAGGAAAGGAAACTTTTGGTTTTTAGAACACTAATTGATCAATTTTATTCAGTCATCATTGGAAAATTATCCTGTAGTGTAACCTTGGCCACCCAACTTTGACAGCCATTTTTTGTGCTAGTTGGAGTGACAAAGCTGAACGCACACGATGCATTTGAAACTGCAGTTTTCACTATAGACAAAGTACCATTACCCCCATAAAAGGGGCATAACAAAGTGCCCTACTTCATCTGTAATGCTGATTTCAGCTGATTAACTAATTTTTAAATTGAGAATCAGAGCCTATGTCCTTGTTCTGGTCCTTTATCTCATTGTACGTTGAGATAGGTACTTAGAAATATGTCTAGCACTTTTTAAGCACTGTAAGTTTAACACCAACAATATTCCCACAGAAAAACAAATGTGAAGGCCAGTAAAAGCAGTAAATCAGTATTACTTGTCATGCTAAAATGTCAATGTGCATTAATCAAAAAAATGGTGGGGACCAGATAAACTGTAAGGTGAACCTTATGGGATTATGCTTAGCTTTAACATACTCAGCATTTATGGTGATTCATGTAGAATCATCTATCCAGCTCTCACATTCCTAACCTGCATTTCCAAGTGAGAAGTGATTTGGTAGATTGATTTGGCAAGAAGATTCTGGTGTCTTAGTAGGAAGCAGAGGAATTAAAAACTATGCACTTGGAAAGCTATAAGCCCATGAAAAACAAATGTTCAATGCCAGCAAGTTCAATATTTTGCAGTACATAGGCTTTATTGTCCAATGTTAATCTTCAGTAGAATTACAAACAAATTGGAGTTTGGGAGGCAAATAACAAACCTTTATCTTTTATCTGGGACTTCTTCTGAGAATGTATAGCAAAGTCAGAGCTATTTTACCAGTAAAACCTTAAGTCCAGGGTTCTGGCTGTGTCAGACTAGACTGTTATTTGTGGAAAAACTCGTATTTCACAAGGCAGTGTGGAGCTAGATGATAGAGAGCTTCCCTCTAGCACTACCAAATGCAATCCATGTCCTATATGTAAGGCAGTTGCAAAAGCTGGGGGTTAGTTTGCTTCTGCAAATAGATGACTACAAAACAACTGCACAACAACTTACATAAATTCTATTATTTTTTTTTGTTTTCTACTTAAATCATTATTATTTAAAATCAACCCCTTGATCAAGTAAGACACTGGAAAACAAACATTTTGGAAATTTCAAATATGAAAACACCTTTTACAAAAAAAAAAAACGACCTCCAAAGTAAATAAAACCAGTAAGTGTTTGGTCAGTAAATATAAAAAATTAATATTTTTCTTCAGTGAGCAGTTATGATTTATACTTTATCTTGTGAACATTTTTTTTTTTTCTGATTATCCCAGCTATTCTGAGATTTTCTTTCTAATTAAGTGTATTGGGAGAATAGTTTTGGAAATGAAAGTTCCCTTTTGCACACACTGGTGACCAAAGCAAGATAGATTGCTTTATACTTCTCAAGTGCTTTTGGTTGTTTTGCTGTTTGTTATTTTGCCTTTTGGATTTTTTCCTGATATTGTAAGATTGCTTTTAGAAAAGGCAAGCAGGGCATATTCTGTGACTGGTCAAATAATTGTTCACTTCAAACCAAAGACCATCTGATAATGTCAGTTGTGTTGTGCTGTGCTTTTATACTGTGAAGTATTTTCCAGCAGAAAACATAGTTTGACTAACTGTGTTTTAAATATTTCATTAAAGGAATAAAAAGTACTGAATCTTAACATCTTTTTAAATATAATTGATAATCCAAAAGCTATATTAATGTGTTGGCTCCAAACTAATAGTTTGACAATAACTTATTTTCCATATATTATCTTTTAAATTATTTGAATCCTAGATACATGCAATGAAGAGGTGCTATTTTAATAAAAAGAGAAAACTCACAGAAAATGGCATAAATATATATAGACAAATATCTTTTGAATATCTATTTTATTCCTTGGTCTCAGGCAAACAATGAAACTATTAGCAAGAACACATTACTATGCTCGGTGATACTTCATATGGTATTTGACAATCCATAGGGGCTACTTCTCCTTCTCCATAAATAAGATATATAATTTAATGGGTCTCTTTTATCTTACACATCATAGCAAATCTATAAGAACATCACTTAACCTCCTCTAGCCATCTTTCACCTGCCATATTCTCACAGACATGAATAAACCGAAATTATAATACTTTAGATTTTTGTATTATGAATATGTATTTTCACACATTAAACATTGTCCCGTCCACAGCAGATTTGAGACTGTCAAATACATTAAAACTACTGATTTGAGGAATGTATAAGACTTCCAAACATCTTGGGGATACGTAAAATATTATGAAATCAAGTGACTGTGAGCTATGACCCACATACTTCAGCTGTAAATTTCCAAAGTCAAATATGTACTGGAAATGTTATGCTAATAGTGTCTTGCTCTTTCTCATGTAACTGCCTCAGCACATCAACATGACAGGTGTCACATGCCATGTTTTGTGAGCCACAGCATTGCTGATTGCAGGAAAATGACAACTGGGCAATTGATCACCTATTTCTTATTGATGACTACAAAAAAACCCAGCCATACCACATCCTTAATTCTTTCCAAACTTTGATATCGCTTAGTCTCAGAACTGATGTAAGCCTTTCCCTCTTTCTTAGGAATTTGGAAAACATAAGGAAAGCTCCATAGTGGGTGTATTTTGGCAAAAGTTTTACAAATGACATTTTTACAAATGACATCCATGTCAAGTTATATTATTTGAGAACCTGGTTCTCATTTAAAAAACGCAGAAAGCTTAGATAGATTACAGCCATTTGCTTAGCTGATTTTTTTTTTCTGACATTATATGATTATATGTGACTTTCTGAAAGAATCAATCCTCTTTGTTATACTAGGCAAGAAAATGATGAATGCTTTAAAAATATGAACTTGTATAAAGCCGTGAAAAGTGGGGAAAAATTGAATAGTTTTATTCTGCTTTCAAGGCTATTGTAAAGCAAGGCTTTACTTGAAATCTTACCAAAAAGATTTTCCTTATGATTTCTCTTCTGCACAACCTTCAGACACACACCTGAGGTTATGGATGGTTGCTCAGACAAGCCTTAAAAATCTAAATCTTGTGATTTTACTTACTTGGTAAAGTACTTATTTTATGATTTATTGCTATTCGCTTTCAAGAAGTGCAGCATTTCATGTGTGATTTCTATTGAGATAATGATGAGAAACACCAGCCAAGATGCTGTGTGAATGCAGAACAAGGAAGCTGGTCTCAAGCAATAGACATCTGTACAAACTAGTTTCTCTTCACATTGCAGCTGTTCAGTAACATACAGATGCCAATTCTAAGACACAGAGAATTGTGATGATCACGTTTTGCAGGTGCTCAAAATGGACACAGCTGCTTTTAAAAGACATGGATGTTTTCAAATTATCTATGTTTCCTAGTATGTTTTACAGCTCTCTGGTCTCCCACATCTGTGCTATCCACTTAAATTGCAAACTATTTGGTGCTGTTGTGAAAGAGCACTGCATGTTTGCCCAGCATGTGGGTTCTTGGATGGTCCCTTAGCACTTCTGTAGTAACTAATTAAACAGAAATTTTGGCCTAATGGTGTTATAACAGGGAAAGATTTGTCAAGATACAGTATGTTCAATGAGCCTGATAACATCAGAGTGTCATAGAAACATCAAAAAGTCAGAAAATTCTCTCCCCAAATTCTCTGCCCATAGCAGAATCAGATAAACCTGTGTTACTCCTGAGACGTGTGCCTAGTGTGCTCCTGAAAACTTTCATTCACAGAGAAGCTGCTATCTTTCACAGTGATATGTTCTACTTTAAAAATATTTTTCATAATACCTAACATTACTCGCATTTGCTGTGATTTAAATGAATTGCTTTCCTCCAATGGACAACAGAGACTAAATTCTTCCTTTTTTCTTTTCTGTTTGGTCTGGTAGAATATGCTTTCTAATTCTTTGATCGTTCTTTCTCTTCTCTAGATTGTCCCAAGGATTCATTCCTTTTTCACTGTGGTACCAAACCCACATAGTAACAATTACAAAAAAAGTATTGTTTTATGTGTCCAGCTTATGCTTTCTATGGCTTTCCCCTTTTTAGTAGTGCCATGCTGTTCATAACACTAGTTTAACGTTAACTACAAATGCTAAATTTTTTTTGCAAAACATTCTTATAGCCATTTATTCTCTACTGTTTATTTATGAGTTAGTATTCCAGCATAACTCCTCATGCTTCTGAAGACATGCACTTTATTATTTCTAAAAAGAATACCTCTTTGTGAAGAATATTTGATTTATAATCTTGTTTTTCTGTTTACTTCTGGTTACTTAAGCATCACACTCTTTCCATTAGACAAACAATTAACCTAAGCCTCAGTGTCATCTCAGAGTTCAGGTATCATCTTCATTTTTCTTGGAAAGACATGTAATTTAACCTGTATTCCTTTGTAATATTAGACACAATATATATTCATGATACTGATTAGGTGAGCCAGGGGTTTTGTGTTTTGATGAAGGTATAAGTGGGGTAAGGTAGATCAAGTTCGTGGAATTAAGTCCATTAAACCAGTTCTAGTCTCTGAATCTAGAGATTTTTAGGGCAAAAAATGTTGTAATCCATTAACAAATACTGTAGTATATGTGGTCTGCCGTAATACTTCCATATTACTATGCCTGCTTGGCTCCTGTACCAGTGACAATTATAAAAAAGGGTTAGACAAATTTTAGTGTGACCAAGTTGTACAATTATAACTAGGATTCCCTATCAAACCAAACCCTACTGACATAAATGAGATATAAATCAAACTTGTGGGCCCTAGTGAAAATGAAGACTGTATATCAAGCAGAATCAGAAAAATCTCAGAGAGGATAAGGCTTAAGACTACGTAAACTATTTCTTAAAATATAAAAATAACAATGTTAATGACACTGATGATACAGTTAATGACAGATCCAAATCAGTAGCAATAAAACTCCATGCACTATACAAACAGGTGAAAAAATATGTTCAGAAGTATCATTTATTTCACTGACATGAGAACTTGAACTATGGAAAGCATTTATGCTATTATAAAATAAGCTTCTTTCTGTTAACTTTACTCTTATTGCTTCTCTCATTCCTGCAGAAAAAGTACAAAACTGATTACAAACTGTACAATTTTAATCTTGATTTGACTGTGTTCTCTTTAAGTTATTTATCTTTAGTGATATCCCAGGTCTAGATTTTAATGTTATACTGCAGAGTCCTATGAAAAAAAAAAGGTGACATTAAATTTACTTGGTGGAACACAGCGGCCCAACAAAGACAAGAATTGACAGAAATCCCAAGTAAGCTACTGTGCCACGTTGCAAGCTTAAACAGAGAAACCAATGCTCAAATTAAGTTCCTCTTAGCACTACTCATATGATCACTACATTCTAGTCAGTGGCATCAAACAATGGTGACTTCTCAGATGCATACAATTAAGTTTATACTACACTTAAACAAAAACCCTACTTTAAGAACTCAAAGATTTAGTGAATATGATATTGCATGATTTATAATAGTTGTAAAAATACTTAGGAGATCCTGAAAAAAAATTTTAATGTCAAAGCAAAGAAAAACACAAGTGAATTCCATAATGTTTGCTGTGGTCTAAGGACCAAAAACAAACACTGGAAAGCTGCTGTGATTATTCCATACCCATTTTTTGGAAACAGGAGAGATATTGGCAGGGCTTAAATTTTGTGGCGGATATGCAAGATCCTGAAACTGTTATGTATTAAGGAAACTTCCAAAGAGTGGCTTCCAGCAAAATCAAAGACAGCCTCTCAGGCCCAGTGTCATTAGTAGACTGACACAAAAGAGACTGGTCCTGGCAGAGAACTGTTCTTGCTTGAGAAGTCCCACAATGAGGCTGAAAAATGAACCACCTTGTCAACAAAGCCATAGGGGCAGATTTGCCCATGAGCTGGGTGTGCTCTGAGTCATTCTGTGGAAGGAGACATGCTGTTGCCCAAAATTTGCTCTCTGTGGAGAGTATTTCTCCTTGCAGTATGGCTATATTTTAATGCATTCAGTCCAGACTTGCCACTTTCCTCTTTCCACAGGATTTGATGTCAGTTCCTAATTTTCATGGCCTTTGATAGATTCTCAGCAGGTGAAATCCCTTGTGGCCAAAAGGTCTCCTTCCCAACTTCTTGACTCCTTGCTCTGACATCAGGGTGATTTGTAGAACAAGCAGTATGTACCTGTGTGTATTGTCTTGCTGCCTGCAGTGAGGTGTTTGAACAATATGCTCAAGTGCTTCTTATTCACTGTTCTCACAAGCAATCTTAAATCTCAGAGTATTATGAAGCCTCAGGAAAGTTAGTATGCAGGATAGAGCCGGTACTGCAGACTCACAAGTCTTTTAGGTACCTTCACTTCAAAACTTATTCATATAGAAGAGCAACACACATTTTCTGGGTTTTTTTTTATTCTAACACAGAAGATAACTGTGATAGTTCGCCTTTAATTTACCAAAATTTTCCATTTGATTCATGTTAAAAAATAAGCTTGAAGATTTAGGGCATTTTCCTCTAAATTCAGATGCCAGCCTAGAGATGGTTTCAGATTGATTTTTCTGCCCCAGATGATTAAGAGTTTTCTAAATGTATAAAAAATAATTTAAAAAAATATATAAATAGATAAATACTTCATAAAATATCCAACTGAAACAAAAACATTAATAAATCATTCAATAAAGTTTTAAAGCTATATAGATATATAATCAACAGGAACCAAAATATGTTCACTGAGGAAAAATAAACTGTAATAGGAAAAGATTTGTAAAATATTTAATGGACATAATGAGCCATAGACTATCACTTCTCTTAGTGTAGCACATCTATATAAATTTCCAGGATGTCTTCAGGATGAGTAGGAAGACTAATGGATAGTTGGAAAGTTATGACACCACTCTAAGTTGAAGGATAGGATGATGTTCACTCAGAGAGAAGAAGCCATGTCTCTGATATCATACCAGTTATTAAAGCAAGAGAAGAATGCTCAGATGAACAAAAGAATACTGGAATACAGAAAAGTATAAATGTTTCAGTTCCTAAGTGTCAAACTATGAGTAGGGTTTCATCAAACTCCCCACTTCCATATTACAAAATAAGTTTATCTCCCTTATGGTCTGAAAATAAAAGATATGAGCTTGCAAACAGCCTGAAACAATGACTAATAGCAATTTGTGAAACATTTCACTTACTTTTTGTATCTGACATAAAAAAGACAATTGGAAAAACACCTCAGAAAAGCACTTTGTAAATGACACAAGGAGAAACTCATAATGTGTCAGTCTTCAGGTCTCTGCTCTCTTGCTGTGCTTCCTGTTCTAAACATATGACAAAGGACTTCGCTTTTCTCCTCCTCCACACCAGTGTGGAACAGGGAGCAGGGGCTAGACAAATGCCACTCATCACATCTCTTTACAAGGGCAGAGGTAAGCCCTGAACTGAAAATAAGGCTGGGACCAAGTATTAGCATGGGGTTGACATGGACATAATCACAAGGAATTAACTGTAGAAAAAAACATTTTAACTTTGTTTCTGTTTCATAGAATATCAACAGATGTCCCATGAATCATATTTCAGTAGTTAAATATGAGTTTTTCTGTCTCTGTGCTTAGCAAACCATGCTTTACTGCAATCTAGGTTTTTATAAAATGACAGTTGACATGCAGTTAGCTATCAAGGTCCATGTGACAAGTCATAACCTAAAAGTCAAAAGGGAAATAGGCATGCAATAAAAAATACCAAAATATTTTTGCACAGCATATACACCTGAAACCATTTGGAAAAGCAAAAATCCACTGATTTGTGCAAATAAATGGAAATGCAGTATATGAACAGACACACTATCTTTAATTGCTCATTCTTTGTGGGCAAAACTATGCTCTAACTGTAAATGTGTATTTTTGTACACGTAATACATCATGCAGAGAAATTTATGAAATGTCTGCTCTTTGAAAAACTAAGCTGGGATATCTACTCAGTCTGGTTTTCTCCTTTCATACCTTCTGTTCTTTATTTTTATTTGCTCCCCTGTATGCACTGTCAGTAAAGGCCTTGACATTTTTAAAGAGTAAGCTAATTTATCTAGCATCTATAAAAGGATTCCATTTGCTAGATCATTCATTAAAAATACCCACATAATGGTTTATACTACATTTTAAACTAATTTCCTAATGTAATATCCACATCCCACAATTTCAGTTTTTCTTCAGTGGGAAAGAGATGAGAATATATAAAATTTGCCAGGATTTTGTTTTACTGAAGGCCTGGAATTGCAGCCTGTATGAGACTTGCACATGCTGCGTCAAGGTACAATAACTGAAAGAGCAATACCCATCTTGAACATTGCCACATTGACTTACAGAATTGTGCCCTTGAGAAAAAGACTGTGAGAAAAATGGAGAGCCACGCAGTGACAAAAATGAAATAGAACTGTCATCTGGCAGTTCTTCATAGTCCATCAAGTAAACTATTACAGATATAAGAAGAGCCACAGAGTGCTTGGGCAAAGGTTGTTAAACCACTACTCCAAGGTCAGGTCACTGCACATTGCTAAGATTGTTAGTAAAAGATAAACCAGTTTTCACTGTGAAACTTGACATTGCCAGTTTTCAGCCTCACCTATAATACTATATGCTTGCAGCTGGGGACACAGCTGGATAAACTAATAATACATGAGTTTACAAGAACGGTTCTCATTGATGTTAAGAGCATTTAATATTGAAGAATCATAGTTTTCTTATCAAATAATGTGAATGTGATTTTCATGCTACTTTACCTATATTTTTATTCCATTAATATATTCTGTGTTAATTCTGTTCCTATCTTTAAAAAAGAGTCTTTTTCACAGTGAGATTATTTCTTTGGAAGGTACAACTTAAAGGTCAGCCCAAAATGTAACTGACCCCAAATTGCCAAAGTTTAGGTCCAGATCACGAGATTATCTTGAAAAAATAGTAACTTTTAAAATTTACTATATTTGAGTTCTTTTTATTTCCCATCTCATTTTAAAACATTTTGGGAAACCTTAACAATAATTCTCCCTTTTCTTTGTAAGGATAGAGATTGGAAGCTTATTTAACCAAAGATGAAAGTTGTTTTTCTCCTGTACTCCCCTGTCTCAAAGAGCTAGTCGTTTCAGTTAGTATGAGCCAATATGAGACACATGATTAAATCATGAGAGTTGGCAACACAGACAATGTGCAGATGCCTCTGATCTCAGTGAAGAAGGAGAGATGCTGGTCAGCCTTTTCCTGACACAAGTAAAATTCAACAAATACAAAATGGAGATGCAGAAACTCTTGCCTTTAAGCCATACATGAATCAGAATTGCCAAATGCAGACAGGACCCTAATTTTCAGAAATCCAGTGGTCTTCTAGTTACAAATGAAGCTATTGATTTTCAGGAGCTCTAAAAATTCAATCCCTTAGAATTTTACAGGGGCATTGATGGATCTTAATGTAAAACAAAGTACTTGGTCTATTGCCATAAGAGAAAATGAAGTGCTGAAAACTATGCCTGGTTGGTTACTAAAGACCTTAGCATTCTCAAAATATTGGTTAATTTAACCACTCTCCTGTCTAAATATAAATGTGATTGTGGTTACTTACCAGTTATTCCTGGCTAGTGCTTTGATACTCAGGCATAATTTAAGAAACCGAAGAAGGATTGTGGAGGGTTCTGTTCATTTTTTATTATTAAATAGAATAAAAAGAAAGCTTACTGCTAATCTTACTACAGAAACTGGTATGGCCCTATGTACTATACCCCCAGAGAGAAAGTGTGAGATAAACAGACATGAATAGAGGTACACAGCAGAGGTTGCTTACGTGCATACTGCAAGCCTCTGCTTTCCAGTTCTTTTGGGGTTTTCTTTGTTGCTTTTGGGTTTGGGTTTTTTTTCCTCCAAGAGAATATAATAAAATCATTTACCAAGAATTCTGCCACACATTGTCTGTAATGTTTATGAAAAAAAAATTATTATCTAAACAAAGTGAGGAGCGAGGGATGCAAATATCTGATAAATCTGATCAGTGTCTCTAGTGCTCAAATGCCAGTGTGCTAATTAGCTATTATGTGATTAGTATTTAGCACACATACTTAGAACCAAAAGATAAATATCCCTGGATTGATGTCTGTAAGGGAGACTTCCTACTGCTTAGCAATGTTCTTGTTACTATCCTATCTTTGAGTCTTCACCTTATCACTCATAGTGAGCAGGTCACACCACCATTAGTGTTTCAACATTGTCTGAATTAAATCAGATAAGTGGTATGTCTGTGGATTAGCTAGATTCTAATTGTTGCCCTCTACAGAGTACATGAACTTTAATAAGGCTGCTAGCTATCATCATTCTTTTATCTCACCTAGAGGATAAATTCCCAGAAGTTGATATGGTTGGGGTCTATTTTTCCCTTCCCCAAATATTTTAATTAACAGCCACTCTCTATATGTTTGTTGAGATGGTCTTTTTTACAAAATTACACTTGTGCAATTGTTCAGATCTACTTGAAATTTCAAGTAAAATCATAGCATGAATATTATAGCACAATAAAGCATGCATTTGTCATAAAAGCTTGATTTTCATACTCTGAATTTTCAGAAATAGTTAATATAAAATGTTTAACATGAGGACCTTGTAAATATTAACAGATTGAGTCTCCATTTCCTTACACTCTATTTGTAGCAGCATGGTATCATGATAAAAAGCAGAGAAGACAACTCAGCCTCCGAGAAAACAATCTCCTCTTGTTTCTTGAGACCTCAGAGCTCTTCTGCTTCTACAGTGGGTGTTAGCACTGGCAGTTTGATATTCACTGCATAATATTGAACAAGGAAGTTTTTCAAAGAGATGTCCATAATGTAAATGTATAAGCAGCCCAGAGCACAGAGTCTGGAATATGTGTGGACTCCCTCAAAGAAAGAAGCTAAAAGTCCTATGGTAAGTCACCTTTTTGCTTTCTCTATTTCCAAGGCCCAGTAACTATTGAGTTATTCCAGGCAACAGATCAGATTCATTATCAGTGGGAAGTCTTCAATTTGCTCTAATCCATAAACTTGCAGTGGAACCACCTTTGAATGATAAATGAAAGGGTGGACAAAATATTTTTGTTACATTCCACTTAAAATTCTATTAATCATTTAAGTAAACTCAATATTACCACAATTAGAATTAGGTAAATTTCCTTTAGTGGGGACTTTAAGTCTCAGAAAGAAAACTGTTTGATCATGGTATTAAAAAAAAATACCATGTCCTCCTTTTCTAGCGGATGATAAATGTCTATGTTATACTATTTAAAAAAGCATGGAAAAGTAGTGAAAAAGATACTGAGCTGAGTGTTCCAAGCAGATGGACTGTGTCTTTCCGTCAGGTCTGAAAAAGGCATACTCACGGAGTTTGGCAATTTCAGAAGCACAAGGTCCTGGACTTTTCCTGTTAGCCAGCTCTGAGAGAGGACATGCAGAGGACTTTGGGTGACACCAGTTCTACTCTGAGAGTCTTACATCTAGCACATTACAGAATAATTTACCACAAAAGCCTATTGTGTAATCTGAAGATTATCTAAAGTTAAAAATGGCAATATTTTCATTATATTTAAAATCAAAATTACATTTACTCTGGTCTGTGTTTGGAATTTTCCTATTGCTATCTCTGCTATATTTAGAATTTCTTGCATCAACACACCAGCCAAAACACAGGTCAGGGGGAAAGATTCAACATAAAGTTTGCACATGATGCTTATTATTCTGGGTATGTGAACAACTATGTGCTAATTTCTGTCAGGAGTCACCCACTCATAATCATGGAGTCAGTCCCTGGATGTCACAGGATCATTCCTTTTATTCTAAGGCTTAATTTGATTTTTAAACTTTTTGGTTTATTTTACTTTATTGCTTCTAGTTTGATACAAATTTTATTTATAAGAGTGCTTTGACAGTTTCTTTCTATTTTAAATAAAAAATCATGAGGCAAATCACTAAGCCTCCAAGGAAAACTATGATAAAAATTACATATTTATAGGCAGTTTCTTTGAACAATTAAACGTACATTTTTAAAATGAAATGGCCTACTGGTTTGAAACTTTATGACATAAATTCTCAGTAGCTCTTTAATTTATTTGCCTTCATCTAGCTGGGGAAAACACAGGCCTTGCACTTACACTGTTATTTTTTCTTCCTTGAACCTTGTATTTTGGTCTTGAGTAATTTAATATAATGTTATGCTGCTTCAGTATGCTGCCTATAGGTGGATTAATTTCATATTTTCTTTTCTTAAACATTTCCCTATTATTTACACAAGTACCTTTGGCTCTGTCACATAAAAACAATCACTGTGGCTTTGCATCCTTTTATAGTTCCTATAGCTTCACTGCCTGCATCATTTCTGCCTCTGTCTTGGCCTTTACATACCTATTTGACAGTGATTTCAATAAGGGATGAGTTCTTTGGATTATTTAAGGATGAGATTTTATCTGATCTTTTAAGGGTTTTACCAACACTCATTTCTAATGGCCTTGCTCAATTTCCTTGTATTAGGTAATGTAAGGTGCAAGTCCTTCAAGACTTCTTTATTCAATAGAGTAACCATTCCACTAATTAGGAATCACAGCCCTTTTCAGCCATAATCTGTTCTGTCTACTACTCAGCCCCTGCACCTGCCTAAAAAAGTAGTCATCCATGAAGAGAGCAAGAAGCCAGAGCTTAAGTTTAGCTTTGTTAGTGTTGTTATTCTCCCCATTTGCACTGTGGGAATGAAGCTGGCTGCCAGTGGCTCCTTCAGTCAACATAAAACCTAAGCTTTCCTGGAGAAACTCCAGTACAGCCCTTTTATTATACAGGTTATCTGACTCAAGGCATCAAGTGTTTAAATTTGGTTTTGTCATTGTATTCTTCTAAGACTAGCCAGAGGATATGTTGATAGTATCTTAAGGAAAGGATTTACCCAGGCCAAAGACTAACCTTAATCTTCTTGGATCTTTCTGAGGGACAAGCAAAGAGTTTAGGAGCCAACAAGTTTCTTTCCTCTGGCTAAAAGCATTAAAGAAGTTTCCAAGATGTAATCACTTCTTGTCAGATACTCAAATGTCTGTGTCTGAGTTTTGCAGTGCAGTATTGATTGTGCAAACACTCATGTGTGGTTTGTTTCTATATACATAAATGGGAAGAGGCCAATTAAAGTCTTCCCACATTTGCATTGCAGTTTAAAATAATATAATTTATCCAAACAAGTTTTCACACGGACAAAATAAAAAGCTAGGTTATTTATTTAAGGGATGGTAGGGATGAAGAAAAAAAAAGTTTACCTTTGCAATAATTTTGCTCCTTTAATAACATATATAATATGACCACATCTTTTGGCACAATCAGGTACTGCACAGTTAACTACATTATCTTGTTAGGACAGTTATATTCTCTCATATGACAATGACTTGCAGTATGTAGTCACTGCCTTCTGGGGAAAGGAAAAAACCCAGCAATTACTGTGCAGTACTCAAATCTGCCTGCCAACAGCAGAACAGTGATTTGTGAGACACATCAAGAGCTTCTGGCAAGATCAATCTAGTGAGATCCCTCTGATAGAGGAATAATGAGTTGACAAAGACCAATGTTCAGTTGGGCCCAAGTCCAATAAGATTACTGTACAGCATCATCAATATTGTCTGTGTGTGGAACTGACACAATCAGAATGGAATCAATTGTATTTTCCACAGCACTGTCACACATGATTTTTAACTTTGGCTCACAGCACTGCAGAGAAGCTTGCAGATGTTGGCAGATTTTTGCTAACTTATGGGATGTCATTATTAAGCAGGAACTGTGCACTACAGTAATTTGTGGTTCTGTGTGTTCCATCATATGGTCTCTGTGTTTAGGAGGGAGGAGAAGGAAAAGATGCAGTAGCCGGAGGGATTTGTCTGTTATCATCCTCATTTTACTGTGATTGTTGAAAATACCATGTGATCCTAAAGGTGCAGATTGTTTTTCAGAGAACGACTAATTTGGGCTATTTAGCAAAGTGATTTTGCTCAAACATGAGTAAATGTCTCTATTAAAAAAAAAAAAAAGTGAAAATGTTTTGATTATCTGATAAAAGGTTTAGGATGGCGATGACCCCATTTGTGAATAATGGATGCTATCCAAGGCCTTATAATCTATATTTAAAAATATATTTTTTGGAAACAATTTTGTTTTGTCTTGTGACTACTGGAATTAAACATTGTGTCACAGAAAGCTGTTACCTGTACATGTTGAGCAATCCACTTACATGTCTAGGCATTTCTGCATATAATATAGCTTAGTATACTCCACAACAAGTAATGATACATTAGCTTGTGAATTAGTGTAAATTAGACTTTTAGTTATGAACTTAAGATATTTATCTTATTAGTTATTTGAAATATACCAAATTTCAATTTAATATTTTTGAAAAATGAAGAGACAACTAAAAGGTCAAGTTTCTTCTTCAAATATGTAGGTTTCTTTGGATGCCAAAATCTTTCTTTATTCCCCTTTGTTCATATCATAGTTTCATTATGGGTTTCCATTCAGTGCGTATGCTTCTTTTTGAGAATGGGATTTTGATTTTCATAAAAAGTAAATTTGAAAGCTCTGAAGAAAGAATTCACATTTTGATTTGTAAAATACAATAATGCAGACATCACAAGAATAATTTCCATGTAAGTCTGCACAGTAGAATTTATTCATGTTCACATAAAGTTGTTTTGATAGACTTCGGTGTTTGTCTAATAAGAAATACTACTTCAGACAGAAGGCTGTATTAGTGTTAATGAATATTGTATTTGATTTTACTGTAGTCAAGAGTTTGATTTTGAAGGCCAGATATTAATGGCTTTTTATTACACTTACTAGAAGCTAAAGGACAGCAAACTAGTTCAGAGATATCATTCAAGAGCAATCAAATAGTAAGGTTTAACCATCATCAATTTGGTCAGAACTTGACTCAGTATACTGAAAATGAACTTTGGGACACCCATTGTGCCACATAATTTCCCTTGAATCTGTCTGGTCTGATAACATTACTTATCATATCAGACTCAATTTTTTTAGTGGCATTGCTTCTGTGGGTTATACTTCTTTAAATGAATATAAGGGAACTCCCTCCAGAGGAAATTCCAGATAAACATTTAGTGTCCCCAACAAAATGAGAAACTTCCCACCCGAAACAATTTCAAAATTAGCCTAAAATGCATTTATACTTAGTAGTGTAGCATAATTTTTAATGTAAGGACTTGTTTATCCAAAACCTCAGACATTCCTTTGGATATGTCCAAAGGAAGAGGGAAGCAGCTGGCACTACACAGCTGTATCACTTACATGCTCTCTTACTTATCACATAATTTTTTTCTGACTTCCATTTCCCTCTTTTTACAAGGTTTAACTGAAAGATTGTTTATAGGGTCAGATAGCTAAAAGACATATTGTGTTTTCTGAAAAGTGTAATATAACACATAACCTACTAAGAATTTTTAAGTATGAAAGGTTTTCAGAATCTATTCACAGCGAGTTTCATCCAATGGAGCTTTTCAATTAAAGATAAAAATCAAAGATCAGCTTACTTTTTAAAAACACTGCTAAATTTAAACATATTTAAGAAATACATAAAAATAAAATATATAATGCAAATATTATTTTAAAACACCTTTCTTTTGCCAGAACATTGCAGAAATTGCTAATTCATGAGAAACAGGCAAACTCACTAGGAACTGGGATTAAACTACTTTCTTTCCCATCACACCAAACCTTTTCTATGTTCATTTTTTTTTGGTTAATTAAATTTTAGTGCTACAGAAGTTAGTCAAAACAGAATTTGCACTACTTTCTATATATTGTATAATGCAATTTAATAATCATAGCATTAATATATTCTTTATTTAATGTGCTCATTGATATCCATTTATTTCTCAGCAGCTGTAAATGAAGTTTTGTCACATACTGCAGCGCCCTGATACAAAACCACCACAGTTATTTCACTGAACATGGAGGTTATGCAAACTTCTAACAGATCTGAAGGGATAAAGACTTCACATATATCTATCTGACTGAAACACAAG
Organism: Corvus hawaiiensis; assembly: GCF_020740725.1. Taxonomy (NCBI): domain Eukaryota; kingdom Metazoa; phylum Chordata; class Aves; order Passeriformes; family Corvidae; genus Corvus; species Corvus hawaiiensis. The sequence continues at coordinate 30,704,649 of NC_063218.1, read as the reverse complement.
CCAAATAAGTAAACGTTAAAGTGACAAAAATAGTATCCACTCTTTGGGAAACATTTGCTCAAAGTGCCTCAAGAGTGAGGGATTGTTTATTTGTGTGGGGGGTTTTGCTGGGGTTTTTTTCCTTTTCTTCTGTATCTTGTGACCATTCTTTTTAGTTAAAGGTGTTTCATGCCTCATGCTTGGTATTCACCCCCTGGCTAGGTTATTAAAAAAAGCTCCTGTGCTACATCAGAAGATTACTTTTGATAAGACACAAATCACCAAGTGTTTAAGGAGTCCATCTAATTTAAAGGACAAGTCCTCATGCTGGGGATGGTTAGGGATGTTGATGTCACTTGCTGAATTGGGACCTAATTGTGATTTTAAATGACAATAACTTATAAAGTTTATTTTTTATAGACTGCAGGTTGCCCTAAATAATAATAAATTTATGAATAGTGATTGCATGCCACAAATAATTCTTTTCTGTTGTCAGATAATGTGTGATTAATAAGTGTCTTTTCTATCATTGCCTGGACTTTAAACAATAAATAAAAATGTGCAATCACAGATATATAAATTAGGTCATGCTATTCAGCAGGTTTTATTGAGAATTCAACCATTCTTGTTTTTTTCTTTTTTTCATATTATACTATATCATAACAAACCCTATTTTTGTTGTGTACATAGACTGTCTCTTTATATTGTTATGGTGTGCATATCCTTTATTCCTTTTTGTTGTTCATCTGTCTTTCCCTTTTCCCCTTTTTTTTTAATGTGACACCTCTGAGCTGGTACCCATGGCAACACCCACTAGTAGGGGTGAGCCACTGCAGTTCCCCATCACTCAGTTCTGACAATGCCAGTCATTAATCTAGCAGTGTCTGCTTACTCAGATCTCTACAGGTCCTCTTCTGGTCTTGTTTCCTTCCAGCAGTAGCTGCCCTGTGCACAAAGATTCAAAAGATTACTGTTAATGATTTTTGTTTAAAACAACTCAGGCTGGCAGCTCTGTCTAATCCACTCTCAGTGGCACCAAGCATTAAATTATAGGGCAGTCACTGTGTGAAGTAATTTCCTGAATTTCAAAATTCAGCTCTGAGTTTTTCTAGTACCTTAATTTTAATTATGAAATAAAATAATAAGAAGAAAATCAAATAAAAATTACAATTACTTAGGTCTCTATTGTATTCATGAAGGTAGATTGTAACCTATAAAAATGCCCCCAAACACTTACAATGAAATTTGTTCTGTTTTTCAGTCTATAAAGCATTGTTTTTGTAGGTTTTTTAATTAATGAATGATATGTTGTAGTTTAGCATCTTGCACATATTTTGACTACTTCCATACAGATAGGTCTAAGCCTGATGTACCAGGGACATTCCATCAACTTCCATTCCAGCAGAGGTCTTGAGCTGGCCAGGTATGCACAAGATACATTTCATTCTGAGATTAATCTTTGACTGAGATTTTAAACGAGGCTAAGGAGGTTATGGACACAAATCCCACTGAAATATAATAAAAATTCCCTCCCTAGCTCCCTTAGGTGTTTCTGAAATTACTCCTTCAATTCTTAGAGTCAAATCCAGGATGGAAGAATTACATTTTGCTTTCTGTGGGTTACTGCTCATGCATTTAAATTCTGTGAAGTTAAGTCTTTGACATTTGTCTAATGTCACATATGTCCTGTAAATAAAAAAGTGTTTAATTCAACGAATGAAAAGTTTTTATATAGTTTCTACCTTTTGGTGCATGTAATCTGTGAATGTTTAGGTGGATGGAAAGTTTGGGTACAAATCAATCAATTTTGTGTTATTCAGGATCAGTTTAAACCATTTCTGAGGGACCATGCATATGCTTCTTTTTGCCACTATGGAATTTAGTGAGGCCCTTCTGCTGTGTGTCTGTGGTCATAACTGCAGTTGTACCCATTGAGATCAAAAATGTAGACGTGCTGAAAAGTCCTGGGAATGGCTGAGAGATTTAAACCCATACACAACCTACCAGGCATTTCAAAGAATCAGATAAATGCCATTCTAAAACATGGCCTTGCACTGGGCCTCTGTTTGAACTCCGGAGACCTATTCACTTTAGACAATGCAGTACAGAAACCTTTGTTAAATTCTTCTACTCCAACTCATCAGGAAATTTGTGTCCTTTTACTGAATTGTTTTTTCAAAACGTGCAAAATATTCCAGAATATCTTTTTATCAACAAGAGTTTACAAAATATTTCTTTTAGGTGATATTGCCAGGCAAATATGAAGCACACTTCTTGAAACTTAAGATAAGTGCCTATCTTGACAGTTTAGAGGTAGCATCAAATCACATTGGGGAAAATCTCTTGCTGATTTGGCTGTTATGATCTTCAGACTATTTTGAAAAATGAGTAAGAAATTAATGAAAAAAATGAAAGTGATACTGGGTTAAACTCATCAACCAATTTATTGGGGGACAATTTGTTAGAACAGTAAAGACCAGAATTTAATCTGTTTATAATCACAAAATAGCAGACACTGGAATAAAATTCCAAGTTGCACTTATTCTAGATGGAAAAGGAAATTTAAATATGCCAAGTGCATTTAAAAATCTATCTTAGTCAGGGTGAATGTTAATGTATGTTCAGCTTTTATGTTAAAGACAGATTTATCATTGACATCTGGGGCAATATTATTAGATCATTGTAAATATAATCTCCTATGCTGAAACAAGAAAAGTCTATGTGTTTTAGAAAATTACTCCACTCTTCTGTGAGATCTGGGGTCATGCAACTAGAGAAAGTGGTCAGAATTTTTTGTTATGAAAATAGCATCGTTTAACACAAAGCAGAGCATTGTATCTCTTTTATTTTTTTAATTTTTAAGTAGGAAAAGGTGGATAAAAGCCTTACTGAATAATTTATTAGTCAAATATTTTTACCACTGCTTGTGGTATAGACCTAGCATATGTAGCATCTATTATATGACTGCTAGGTCTAAACTTTTCAGTTGTTTGAATGTGCCACCTGTACATTCAAACTTCAATAACCTAGGAAGCAACTCAACTCTAAATGTGCATTTTGGGTTGACTACACATCAGATTGCTCAATTTAGGGTAGAGATGGGAACATACAGCTTTAAATTAATTTAAAAACAGAGATTTGGGAAAGACTTTTCACACTTCACATACCTGAAGCTATAAGAACAGTGTCGTATCATGTTCAACCCAGCAATTATGCAATACAGCTTTTCAGCACGTTGTCTCTCAGGTATCAGCTGAGCACTAAGATTTGTCCTGGGAAAGGAGCTGGCATCGCTTTCTAGATATGGAGAATATCTAAGGCTGATATGGGACTTGAGTCAGAGCATTTTTAGCACAGTTATCTAGGGTCACTTAAGTGTCCCAAGGATCAAAAAAACTGTTTCATTTATGAAATACTGACTAGAACTTTCTTAAAACAATCCCTAGCAAGTATCATGAAGGAAAATTCTGCTAATTAGTTCTATAAATATGATGGAAAAATAATAAATAACACTTCTTATTTAAAGATTATTTTTTCCCAGTAGCTGCATCCGTTTAGAAAAACACTGTTCCTTGCATATGGTTTTCATTTTAGTAAATTACTACACAAAGGCAGAGAACCAATTTTTAAATTTTTTTGTAATGAAATTGAATTGGACATCCCTCATAAATCTTGTAACTTTAGTGGGCATTACTCATTTCACCCAAAAGCATGGATGGATGTTTTAGAGTTTCTCAGTCATTAAAATGAAAGCAATCTCAATATTACTTTCCTAGTAGCTAGACCCTTACTCATGGTGAGCTGTGCCTTCATCTGTAATAGGTCCTATTGATTTCAGTGAAACTCTTTGATTCCTTGGACATTGCTGAACAAAAGCCAAAGTGGTAAAGTCTGTCCCTCATCCCTTTCAACATATTTTCATAAACACATTACAAAACCTCATCCTCAACATCTTTAATGTATATGTTTCCATTAAAATCAGTTCTCCTAAACACATGTAGATCAATGAAAACTCTTTGATGGAAACACCACACCTAGAGATTTAAAATATATGTATAACATCAGGTTTTCTGGCTCAACAGAAAAGGATTTTGGACAAGATTAAAAAAACATTTATTTTACCCTTGTTACTAATATTGAATTGATCCCCTGTGAAAAGTCTACTCAGACTCAGTAGTAAGGGAGCCCAGAGCCTTACAGAGTACTGGAACTTGCATAATTGAGGTAATACTGGATCAGGAGGTGTATTACAGATGACTCTTTTGCTAGTTTACAGATTCTATAACACACAGGGTGGTAAATTATATTCAAGAGCAACCTCAAAAGCAAAGGAGGCTCTTTGTATAATAAATAACTTTATATTAGGTGGAAACTAATTAGTTCTAAATTCTGATCAAATCATAAGATTACATCCACATTAATACAAATTAATTTATCATAATGAATGTTAATAGAATTAATTATAATTAGACACTGTTGCACTGGGTGAAATATTTCATAATGGTCCCTTTCATATTAGTTGTAGATTATGTGCATATTTCAAAAATATAAAAAAGCAAGAATTACATTTAACATTTTTTATGGTGGAGGCATGTCAAAGAGCCATGACATGAAATTTTGAGTCTAGTAATGGTCAAAATGAACTTTTTCTGTTCAAAGCTGGCCTCCTAAACTCCCTTGAGCATTCAAAACCTATTTATTTTTTTCTAGAACAGAGGCAGGACATCCAAATACTGTCTAAAATCTAGGAGAGTTGACATCCTCTTTGCTTTCTTTCATACACTCTGACTTACAGCCCCCACAAAGCTTGATGCTAAATCATGATATAATGAGTACTGAATTACTTAGGCCTTTTCCAATTTCCATAGAAAATGGACTTTAATTCAAAACTATGCCTGGTTAATTAAACTTTCCATGATATAATTTGATCTAATTATTTCTATAAATTGAGATGTAACCAGAGTTATATCCTAAGGTAGAATTAGGCTACGGTTACACATTTTTACTTAAATGGAGGCAACTGTGATGTTCTCTCCTATTAACCATAGCCTTGCTGGCCACTTAAATCGACACAGTTCTGCAACCCAAATGGTGAAGAAGAAACTGTATTTTCAAAATATCTGTTGGGGGTGGGGATAGTATTATTTTAGAGATTGATTTTCCCAAACGCCTTTGAAAAATAATGTTTCTCTTTGCATCCATCTTGAATGCTTATAGCATGAGAAAAACATTTAATGTAGTCCAGGTGTCTTATTGACAGCCCAGTACATATTTGCTCTCTTTTTCATTTCTGTTCAGATGCACTAACTTTTAACCTAAATCCTTTTTTCTATAAAGAGCTCTTCTTATTTACATCTGCTCTTCCAAATCATGTACAATATGATCTGAACCATTTACAATATTATTACATTCTGAAAAATAGGAGAACTCCTTGCTAAGTTATTTTATTTTGCCATATCAAAATCAAAGCCTGGATCTATTTGTTCATGCTAGCAACAGTTTTCACCTTCTGAAAATAACTGCTGGTCCCTCTTTGTGTGGTTTCCTTGAGAAGTTCTCCTTGAATGAACTACCATTGTTGCTTACCAAAATCTTGTCGCATTCAGTCAGCTGGTGTACACATATACTGTTCCTTGCATTTACCATAAAATAATTTATTTCTGAAATCTTTGCTGACAGAGAAGCAGAGTGCAGATGCTTGCTTTGCAAACAAACAAGGCAATCTGATGAAGTATTCAAGGCTTCTGGCTGCACTGTCTGAGTTCATTTAGAGGTTAATAAAATCAGCACCCTGCTATGTGTTAAAAATAAGTAATTAATTTTGGGATATCTGTTAGAACTAGAATATTATGCCTGGAAAGTAAGGGTAGAAGGCAGTCTGCTTACTGGAAATGCCTACTTGAGGCATATCCTCACTGTTAATCTAGATGTCCATTTTCAGAGCAGCAGAAAATCCAGACCACCTTATGCAGCTGCCAAGGTTCTCTACAGTCAATGATGAGAAAAAAAAGAGGATCATGAAAAGTTGAAGTTTGCATGAATTTAGTTACTTTCCTGTCAGCCCGCATTGGAAAGATAGGGACTCCATCAGAAAATCAAGTCCACATAGGCAAGGTGTTTGTTCTCTATTACACCATTGCAAAATGCACAGTAGGAAATTTTAGGTATTTCCATATTTCTATAATGCAGTCTGGTGGTTTTGGTCAGCCAGTAACACAGGGCCCAGAAGGTAGCTTGACTCTTTCCTTGTGCTTAAGAGTAATCTGGGAAAAGGCCAGACTTCTAGATCAAGGTCTCTGGAAATGTGTACAGGCTCTACATTATTACATTATTGGATTAAACAAGAAAACAAAAAACAATTCAGAAGTGGAGAGGAGAATTTTAATTCTTTACCTACCTATTGACAAAACTATTAAACCAAAAGTTATACTTTCCTTATCTACTCTTCTCTAGCCCACAAGTCAAGTAATCAAGGCATAACTTTTCTAAGTAGCTCAGTAAGAGATCATTAACTGAGTCCTTTACTATAAACTCTAATTTTAAGAAAAGTTATATTAAAGGAAAATAATGATATGGTCCTTCTTTAACTTGTCAATTGTTGATCAGTTGTTGATTTATTTCAATTTGGTTTTATTAAAGCCAATAAGAAAACCTTTTTACCTTGCTAATTATATTTTTATAAGAATACTTTATGGTTACACAATAGTATCATAGAGTGAAAATGTAAGGTTCATTTTCTTTCACTATCATTTCTTTGAATCTCCTCAGTTGTTCAGCAATTCTTTTAAGGTATTTAGCATCATCTATGTACTCTGGTGCCCTGGTTTGTAACAATACTCTTTGCTAACTGGAAAAGTATTTTGTAAAGCAACTTACTAAAAATCATAGACTCATCTATTAATTAGTTTAGTAAATAACATGTATGAAACATTAATTTTGAGTGATAATATGCTCTAATATTACAGAGATTTTGCAGGGAGACATAAGAATCGTGTTTGACAGAGCTAAAAGCTAGAACAAAGTCTATAAAATGAATTTTCTCTGTTAAAAAAAAAAAAAAAAAAGATGTAATTAGATGTGGCAATAGCAGCTACAACACAAGCTACCTGACCTTGCCCTTGAAATGACCTCAACCTTGACCTGCAGGGACACTCTCTCTAGGGATGAGAGGTATGTTATTACATGTTATTTCATTACAAGGCCCCTGCTGAGCAGCAACTGCCAAATGGACTCAATTAAGTGTTTCTTGTGATGTGGATTACTGTCTGCTGGGGCGAGTTGATACTAGCAAACATATTTCATTCTCTTAAAGTTCGACTGGATATGAAAAGCATGTGCGTTACTCATTCGGTGACACTTCAGTGTATGATTTATATCTGTTTAGAAAAACCATAACATACATACTTCAGTTGTGCACTGCAACCTTTTCTCACTCCTTGTCCTTCAGCAACCAAGCCCTGTTATCACACTCAAGGATTATAGAACCAGAGCCAACCTTCATAAAAGTAATCTTCCAAAAAGAAAAATTACATCAAACAGTAGTTGAATTCTGATTATCAAACTCTTACCACTGAAAATAAAGTTCAGAAATGTCATAGACACAGCTCTGTATGCTGTCTGATGTTTATCTCAGCAAATTTGTATCAGCGATAAAATACTGAACACTTATGAGGGCTGGGTTAATTTATTGCTTCTTTAAAATCAATCTTCTACATTAAAACAACAGCTGTGTGGTGCTGTTGGTAAAAATGGTGACTAATGTTTCTTGTTCTAGGTACATATATTTTATATCTATTTTATATTTTCACTGTGTTCTCTAGAAGTCCTTTTCGGGCGTATCATTTGAAACTTGCGAAGAATCATCTCATTGGCTGCAATGTACTTTCTATCAGACTGCCAAAAGAACATTGAGCAAATGAGCCAGCCATTGCATGCAGAAAGAACACATTTTATAAGACTTTCAAGAAACAATTTTAATCTTGCTTTTATATCTCTGCATAAAATGCTTTTTTTTTTCATAATTTATACTCAGGAAAAGTAAGAAAATCACTTCAGAACCTGTTTTTCCATCCTACCTCTTTACACTGTATTTTCCACCAATGAAATTTGGAGGGTAAACATTTTGCATTAAAACAGCTGGAAAATAGCTAGTCCCATGGAATTCAGTGGAGGTGTCATTATTTCTAAAGGAGGCTCCACTTCTTCCTTTGACCTCTGTGAAATGGGAAGGACTAGATAGCATTCCTTTGGTCCTGAAGGTAAAACCAGCAAACATTACAGGAGTAAATAAATATATGTTTCCCTTCTTTGTATATCATAAAGAGTTTAAACTATAAAGACATTGTAAACCAAAAATATCTCATTAATGCATATAACTGTCTCAAAGGTGGGTGCCAAGGTGCCAGACTCTTTTTTGAGGTGCTCAGCTACAGGAAGAAGAGCAAAGGCCATAAAGAAAACGCAAGAAGTTTCACCTCAACATGAGGAATAACTTTACACTGAGAGTGGCAGAGCACTGGAACAGGCTGTCCAGGGAGATTGTGGGGTCTCCCTCTCTGGAGACATTCAAAACTCACCTGGATGCATTCCTGTGTAATCCGATGTAAGTGACCAGCCTTGTCAGGAGGGTTGGACTAGATGGTCTCCAGAGGTCCCTTTTAACCCTAAAAATTCTCTGTTTCTGTGATACCTTACCTTACTACCATAGTTTCAGATAAAAATATTTTGTAAGTTGTTATGCACTGTTTGCCTAGAAAAATTCCTTCCTGGATATCGTCTCATGGCTCTTAGAAAACCATTTTTCTTCAATCGTATTAGATTGCTACAGATACATAGGCTTTCCCTTTAATTTTTGATGTTGTGATAAGTTTCACTTTTCTAAGTGCAGCCTGGATAAAAAAGCTCACAAATTAAAAAGAACAGAAGTTGCTTTGTGATGTTCATTGTTTTCCCAGAAAGAGATACTCAACACAATGTTGGAACATGTGAATATGACTATTTCAAACACTCATTACACAAACACAAAGTATTACTCTTCTGCTTGACAGACAGTGAAAAAAACTTGGTTTCTTTTTTAAAAAGACATCTGAACCACAAGTGAGGAAGGACTTTATTGCTCTATTACCATCCTTTTCTCTACAATGGTGTGTAATCATACGTCCAACAGTGCTGCTTTATTGCATACCTTCCATTATCTTTTACTCATACTTTCTTTATTGGGGATAAAAAGCAGAACCAGATGAATCTGTACTGTGGCATCTCAGCAATCTCATGCTTGGACTAGGTTTACTGTAAAATCTGAGAAAAACACAATGGTTTGGACCATTTGAATTAGATCTGGTAACTAGTTTCTACTACTTCATTCAGAGTAATGTCACCAATCACTGAGACCTAATGTCTTGACAAAGGTCTTGAGGGATGATAAGTCCTATCTATTAATATATATTTGTCCATACTAGAGAAACTAGAAGCATAATTTCATAGGATACAAACAGGCAAACCTATTCTTTAGAATAAATGCCTCAAAGGGAGATGGAGGGGAAGTTGCGTAATCATACAAGAAAATTCTGCACTTTTAGTTTATATAATTGTTTTCTGTTTTCAATGTAATTTAATTTAAGAAATTTTAAAGGAAAAATGTTACACAATCGTTCTATCAAATGCACTAACAGCTGTCTTTACAAAATAACCATTGATAATTGCAATCCTTTAATTCAAAGTACTGAGCCACATCATGCAGAAATTGAGTCATTTATCACCATTGACCTTAGAAGAAACAAATTTACCCAAATCAATATGGGCCCAAAATACCAATGATTGCTAAAAATATTGGTAATTTTGTTTATAACTTTATTAATAAAAAGAAAGCAGGTCTGGATGTTTCTGCCTAATGCAAAGGAAGTTTTTTTCCTTTGCTGAAATTTTTATATAAAATAGAGTTAACAAAATTGTCCTTTACTTAATGTTATGGAAAAACAGCTGATTCTGTTCAGTTGTATTAATTCCTGAAATGTAAGTAATTTGAAAGACATCAATGCATGTATCTGTAAAAAATCTGTTTTGAAAAGATTTTCATCATTTGTTTGAATATTTGCCACTGGAATTAAACATGCAGGAGCTTGCTTACAGTTACATTTTGGCATTTTCTGTATACTGAATACATGTGGCAAATATTATTTTTTTAGAGCTTACTTAAACCAACTAAAAATGTAGAATTTTAGTCTTCATTTTAGCCTTCCCTGCAGAATGCTATTTTTCAGTGTTTCTTCATTTCTGGATATTTGAAATAGAATTTCATTATCAGAGCATCAATTACTCTTCAAGAATCTGCAATATACCAAGCTTAGCCAGTAGTGTAACTCCCTATAAGGCTACCGAATCTTGAAAAGAGTGAATGCCTGAGAACAAGAAAAATATCTTCTGTTCAAACTTTACAAAGAATTTTACAGGGTTTGCTCTTTTTCTGTCTCTGTTACAATTAATTTCCTATGCTCTTTTCTTCCCTTATTGATTACAGTCCTTTTGGCTTTACAAACTGTGAATGTCAGTTCTCTTCCCTTCCCTTCCCTTCCCTTCCCTTCCCTTCCCTTCCCTTCCCTTCCCTTCCCTTCCCTTCCCTTCCCTTCCCTTCCCTTCCCTTCCCTTCCCTTCCCTTCCCTTCCCTTCATTAATATGTGATAAATTGTTCTGGCAGTGGGAGTGGGGGTTGCTGCAGTGGTGGCTTCTGTGGGAGGCAGTCAAGGGGCTGCCAGCAGTGCTGGACAGCCAATTCCAGACAGCTCAGCAGCAGACCCACCCCAGACCAAAGCTGTGCCAGAGTATGCGGTGCCTCTGTGAAAACCTACTTTTAAATGGCAGAAAACACAAAGGGGGAGGAAATCAGGGCACACAGAGAAAGAAAAGGAGAGAAAGCAGGAGAGAAATTGAAATTGTAATTGAAATTGAAATTGAAATTGAAATATAACGAAAGAGAGAGAGAACTAGAAAGAGAGTGAGAAATGAGAAACAGAAGAGAACATCAAAGTCAGAGACTTCTCCATGGTGGAGCAGGTACTACCCTGAACTGGCTGCAGTCTTTGGAGAACATTATGCTGCCCAGCAATCAGAAAAATATGTTGAAATCAATTGAGACTAAATTAGGTCATTAAAATGATCAGAGTATAAATAATAAAATGAAAAAACTGTCTTGTGGCTTTGTTGTATGTGACTTTCTTTTAAGTCTAAGGCTACCAAGACAAGATTAATTTCATGAAAACAAAAAGACTCATTTAGGAAAGGCGAAACATGTCTTGGAGTAATGTCTGTGTTAAAGGAGAAAATGTTAGCATCAGAAAAATTATTTATTTTTTCATGCATCTAACTTCTATGGCTTTTTCTGAAATATACATAGCAGCTGCTACAATTGCTGTTGTCATTATATCTGTTGTAGAAGAAGCAAGTAATTGCTTTACTTAGGCTTGCGCAATCTCAAACTAATCCTCCAAGCATGAGGACAGATTAACCCTAGTGCGCATTTTAGATATCTATGCTTGTAATGAAAACTACTTGAAAAACCAAATGTGCACTCAAAAGGGAAATTAGTATAACTGCTGTTAAGGGAAACAAGTGTTTAGACACTTCACGGCTTCAGGATAACTGTTAATTAGATAATGTATTCTGAAAGCCAGAGAGAGATATTAAGTTCATCTGATTTTTCCTCCTGCATAATACAGAATTTAGGACCTTCCTGAATTAATTACTGCATAAATTAGGATGAAATATATAGAAAAACATCTTACCATGGCTAAAATACTGTGATAAGGACTCCTCTTAGGCATTTGACAAACAATTCCCATGGGTAACTACTCTGGTTAGATGTTATTTCTTATCAGCTGGAATTTAAGTTAAAATTAGACATGTTTACTAGTTTTATACCTGTTTACCATGTTCATGTGTACTCATGTTAAATTTCTACTTCCCATGTAGAATTCTTTTTATAGGTAAAGAGTGGTCAAGTCACATTTTCAACCATTAATTTTGATAAGGTGATTAGATTGACCTCGCTGAATCTTCATTTGTAAGGCACTTTCAAAAACAATCCTGGCCTTTCCCAAAACTGGATTCTGGGCTTCAGAAGTGGTTGCAATTTTCAGTAGCCACTGGAACAGGCTACTGTTCCCAAACCCAGGGAAGTGTGCAGTTGTTTGAGTCCATCATTTCCTCATGCACACTCTCTTAGGTTATGTTAGCCTTTCCGATGATAGCAATGCACTTAGGTTTCTAATCTTAGTTAAACGTTTAGTATTTTTTGCAACGTAGGGCAGAAAGATTGTTATAGCAGTGGGAGACAGTTTTAATAGTGGTCATGAAGTTTGGTATAAAAGTCATGACAAACCTCACAGAAAAAGTAAAAGCAACTGTGTTTATCATGGAATCATAGGCTTTTTTGGGTTGCAAGGGACCTTTAAAGATTTTCTAGCCCAGCCCGCTTGCAATAAGCAGGGACGTCTTCAGACATGTTGCTTAGACCCTGGTCCAGCTTGACCTTGAATGTTTCCAATGATGGGGCTTCTACAACCAAAGTCAGTTGAGCTTTATGAAGCAGGACAGGGAGAGAACAGAAGCCTCTTCCTAAATGCCTAAGGAATAAGGAACCAATATATACCAATTGGGAGGCTTCACTGTGGAGCAACTGTAAGCACAGAAATTGGGAAAGTGATTAATTACAACTTTTGCCTACCTGAGAAAGAAATCAAAAAGCCCTAGAAAGCCCAAAAGGGAGGTATGAGTTTCTCTTAGAAACTGTAAGAAAGCAACTAAGTTATTGCTGCTTCTTAAAGTGTTCAGAGAAACTTTGAGGTATTTCTGCAAATGAAAGGACTGTAGTAAAGAAATACCTGATTTGGATGACTTTTTCTTTCCAAATAAGTTCTCAAGTCATTTTATGTTAGACAATTATACAGCACAGGACAGGACAGGACACTATAATTGTTTCTAATACTGCACATGGAACTTCTAATAATCGTTGATGCTTGTACTGTAATGCCGTACAAATATGCATTTCATCTTCTTGCATACTTGAAGATGATAAGACAAATGAAATTAATGATCTAGATTCTGGTCAGTGATTGGCCTGGTTCTTTATTAATTAGGCTATGCTACCTTCCAAAGAGAAGATATTACTAGCTGAAATAAGAACAGGACAAAAAGGAATGTTAATTTCAGTTTTTATCAGAATACTGACACATCCTTGTGCTTGCAAAGCACAATAAAACAGGCATATTAGAGGAATATACTGATGTTCTTTTGGTAAAGTCATGATTGCTAATCCCTAGATCCAAAACCTCCCTTTAATTGACTGTACAAATGCAAAGTAATTATGTTTAAATTTGGAAAGATGAAAATCTAAACCTGGTTTGCTTGTCACAAAGTGCCTTATCTACTTAGCTCTGAACTTGTAGTCAGTATTATGAATTACTCTTTTAATTAACATTCTTTATTTATTAAAAAATTTTTGTGTTTTCAAATTTTTCTAAGGTCAATTTCTGTAACTATTTTATTTTTATTCAGAAAAATTCTACCTAGGTTGAATGAAAATAAATATTTATGATATTACATTCAGTGTGATACATTTTTAATATTTCCTTTGTTAGCTGCAAAGACAACTGTTTATAAGTATGAACTATCTCACTGTTAATTATTCTTGGGGTTTTTTTCTTAGTATATTTGGAGGCACCTGCTGACTGAACAGTCCTGATGAATCCCATTATAAATTGCACTCACTATATTCCCTCTGTGAAATTTGAAACTAAAATATTTGCTAGTTGTTGTTCAGAGAAAAGAGGACTCATTATTTTTGTGTTAACTCCTGGAGAACTGTGGAAAAATGGAGGTTAAGCAACTCTCACTAGTTTCAATTCTCACTTGACAATAGTTGCCACCTTGCAAAAAGTTACAAAATCAACAAATGAAGGGGCTTGTTTTATCTCATGGTAGAAGAGTCTATAGATTATCTTGGGCAAGACTGAAATCTAGATTTCCCTATACTTAAAGATTTAATGAACTGCATAAATGTGTGTCCATTGGCTGTATTTTTTGCTATATAACATTAAGTTCATAAACATAAATCAGTGTTGATAATATAACTACAGTTGATGTTGTTAAGATACTGTTATAAGACAAAGACATAGGAAATAATGATTGCATTTTCCTGGAATTATATATAAGGCATGAAATAAGGCCTGTTAAATCTGATTATTCTTTTGCCACCAGATACTCTTCCATGTTTCCATATTCAATTTAAGTGAATATATTAATTAAAATTCGATTATTTCAAGAAACAAAATAAGGGTACTTTACTACTGGGAATCACACATGAAGAAGTTGGTGTAAACATTAGACTCTGTTATGAAGTTGCCCACTTCAGGGATAAAGTCAGAAAGTGCAATGTATGACAGGTATAGGGAGCTCAGGGCACGGGCAAGCAAAATACAAAACAGAGTGCCCAAGTGAAAGCATGTCTGAAAGGAAACTGCCAGTGACTGCTAGATGTAGGCATATCTGTAAGAGGAGAAGTATGCAAAAGTTATATTGCTTTCTCTAGAAAATAAGAAAGAGTTAGTGGAGTCCGAGAGGTAACGGGCAAATACCAAGTAGACTAAATATTGTGTATGTTACCTAAAACTTACGACTTCTGAGACTTTTTAATGCATGTGTGCATAACACAGATCTGCCTAAAACCATTACATTGTTTTTATAGAATTCTGCAATTCACAAAAGTTTGGAAATTTACTGGTCATTTATGAAAGCTTGAGGTGAGTGATGGTGCTCTCTTTTTTTCCTGCTAGAATGTCTCCTTGAATGGGTAGTGGTTACTTATCAGTGTATGGAAGATTAAAGCAAAACTAGCAGTATCACCACAGACACCGCTTTCTTTACAACCCAAGTAAGCATACAATCTGCATGGTGGATGATATTTCTTCAGGGAATGAAAGAAGGAGCATTCTTACAAGGTGTTCTTGATCTTGTTTATCAAAGGATCACCAAAAATACATAATATTTTTTGGGGGGGGTTCTTTTTTTAATGTGCTCTTGCCTAAAATTATGCAGTAATTGTACACTTGTTAACAATGAGGAAAAATTGGTGTTGATAAATGCCATCTGGGGAGGCGCTTTTGATGCCTTAGGAGGCCTCCTAGAAACAGAGACTAGACAGGAGTAAGGGAATAAAAGTAGGTATTTATTTGAAACGCCTTCAAAGGTACCCCTGGGGAGCCAGAGGCTTTTGCCAAGATGGACCCCAAGATGGACAACAGGTCACGAGTTCTTCACATTTTATAGGTTTGGTTCATTTGCATATCAGGGTTAATTCTCCAATTAAAGTGTCAATTTAATGATGTAATTTCCTCTCCACTTGCCTGCCCTCAGAGGCTCTCTGGTTTATACTTTTTGGGCCGAGGAACATCTGGGTGTCCTTGGAGAGCAGGCCTGGAGAGGCTTTGTTTTGTCTACCTAGCATGAGAGAACAAAAATTAACAGGCTACAAGAAACTTCAGAATTACACACTAAGCAGTACAGAATTTGAAAAATATAAAAGTTAAAATCTAAGGCATCACTTTCTTTTGCCTAATAAAGCAACTGATAATCAATATACAGTATGACACCAGCACTGAATGTGTTAATTATATTCTGTAACCCTTAACATTTTTTTGAAATGTGGACAGCCTATTTGCCACCGAAGTGGAAAATGTTGCAACATATTGGCAACCACTGAATTGAGTGGATTACTGTGTTATGATCCATGTTTCAATTTTTTGCTTCTTAAAAAATAACCTTATGGAATTTATATTATAACATGGTTTATTCTAGCAGCTAGAGTTTGCAGAATATGCATCAAAAATGACACAAATATGATAGATCTCCTCCTCCTACAAAATACCATTGCCCTTTTGGCTGAGGAAGAGGTGGCAGCGATAGCAACACAATTTAGCAACAAATCACACCATATGTATTTAATAAAAATATATAAATTAGAATCTGTCATGTAAAAAAAATTGGCTACTTTCTGTTCCTCTATTACTTGTAAGTTTTCTTAAAAGTCTGTTGAAGAAACTTTTTTTCATGATTCCTTGTATTTGATGAGTTTTTCTATTGACTACACTCTCGGAGAATACCATGAATTTCAAGGAATCAGTGTTGCTACATTTATGGAACTTTGAGAATATAAACCTACTGAGAATTAAATTCAGTGAAAAAAATTATCAAAATGGCTGAAGGAGAAACATTTTGTTTCATTTTAGGTCACCTATATAGCTTTCCTGCAAGCTAAAAAAGACAACCCAGTCAGCCAATGAAATAACAATGAAAGCATTCCCT
Organism: Corvus hawaiiensis; assembly: GCF_020740725.1. Classification (NCBI taxonomy): domain Eukaryota; kingdom Metazoa; phylum Chordata; class Aves; order Passeriformes; family Corvidae; genus Corvus; species Corvus hawaiiensis. The sequence continues at coordinate 30,688,317 of NC_063218.1, read as the reverse complement.
GCACAGTCATCCCAGAGACTGGACTCTGTTGCCTAGCAATTCTGACAGATGATTTACACTTACCTGGATGTCACACATGTCATGAGGTCCAATAAACAACCTCAGGATGGTACATTTTCTAATGTCAGAAGTGGTATATTTTCCAGGCACACTACGGTGCTGCTTGGAAGGGCTCATATATAATTTTGCAAGCAAAATAGCTTTCCTCTTGGGAAAGCCCTTTCCTCTTTTCTACTTCATCCAGTCTGCCTTAAATAATAACATTTTGCAGTTTTTCCCTGATATCCTCATCTTGCTGGTGTTTGAAAGAAAAGAAAGGTTCTTTTGGTGCACCTCTTAGAATTACATTGACCAGTAACACCGTGTTATGAATTATGAAAATACTGTCAGTCAGAATTGGTTGCATTTACCAATTTAAAACAAATTCCGTTTCAAAGCACTTTGCCTGCCATCCAAGGTAATTGGAAAGCCAGTTTGAAAAATCTTCTAATGTGCTTTTTAAAATCGACCAAGTTTGCAGAGGCAGCTTCTTAAACAAAATATAATTAATTTCTATCTGTCTAAGCTGATCAGTGCAGGCTGACAGTCCTTCTATATTCTTTGTTTTAAAACATGTGAATTTTTTTCAATAGACTACACCTCCCTTTCATCTTCCTCTTTTCCCTGTGTAAATTGGCACTTTCTGTCTTCTAGGAATCTCATTACCATGCACTGATTCTCCATTGCTTCTTAATAAAGGTGCCCAACTGATGTACCAAAAGAGCTGTAAATATCTATTTTTATGTACCAAAGATTTTTTCCTTATAAATTTATGGTTACAATGGCTCTAACATGTCAGTACTTATCTGAATTATCCTAACTCATCGTATCTATTCGACTCATTTTCATTCTACATCTGTACTCTTTGGTGCAATATAGTGACTAAGATGTTCCAAGGTAATATAGGTAATATTTGATTAATTTATAGAGTAGCAGTTAATTAAAAAAGATCTTGAAAGAACTGAATTATGTAATCTGAAACTTTAAGTCAAAAAAACCCCAAACAAACTACAAACAGGAGTCTCGGAATGTACTATTATCCTTACATGCAATTCCTGTGTCATCTTCAGTAATTTCCATCAATGTATGTAAGATCAGACCTCCTGAAAATAAACCCTCAAAATCTATCTGACATTTAAACATGCTTGTTTCTTCATCTGAAACATGACACATTTTTTTCAGAACCTCAGAGTTATTACAAATTTTAATCCACTGCTTTACAAATTACAAATGAGAAATGTCAACAGGAAAATAATTTCTCCTTTTTATCTTAGAACAATACAGTAACAATAATGTAAGAAATATCTGGAGGGCTGATAACTATCTGGATTTGCTTTTTATTGCTTTGATGGTCATTGGATCATACCAACCAGTTGTTAATTTCCAGAAAATGTCGCAGTCCTCTGATTCCATTGCCTAACTAATAATTTGCTTTCAGACCAAGTGATTGCACCAATCTACAGCAGCATATCAATAGCATGTTTCCACTTAATCTCAGACTTCCCTCTGATTGCATACGTATTTTAAAATTTTACAAGAATAGTTCCTGCTGTTTGCCTCAGGCTCTTCTTTCTTTCTTTCTTGAAGAGATTCTTATTTTTGCAAGTGAAAATTAGCTGCTGGTGTAGGACTTCCACAGGGACAAATAGATCCCTTTCTTCTATCTAGTATCCTCTGCTTCATACCATTGTTTATGACTGGTGCTTTATCTGGTCAAGCAGATCTGAAGAAAATAAAATTACCAGAAAAGGCATAGTGTATAGAGAGGAGGACTAGGACTTTCTATAGTCATTGCAGGATTTGAGAGTTTCTTATGAACGTATCTTTTTCTTTCCTTTTTTCCTTAAGTTGAAATTGATTCTAAGTATTTTGAGGTGCATCTTTTGATCTTAAAGAAAAGCTAAAAGCAGCATTTCCTGTGGGACTTTGGAACTGAATAACAGCCATAAAAAACCCCTAAAACCAGCTGTACACTACTGGGCTTGAAACACTTTTTCAGGGTTGGCTTCTTTATCCTCATGGTTTAGTACAGAAGTAGTTTTGTTTTTATGATGGTATACAAGATGCTTCAGGTGAATATCAGGACATCAGAAAAATATCGTGAGCCAACAAAGGCAAAATAGAAAACTGCACCAAACTATGGAGGGTCTGATTGCAGAGAAAGAAAGAGAGAGAGAGAGAGAGATTAATTTAAAAATATTTACTTTGCCACTAAATTCTGTAATCTTGTTTTAAAGTATTTTGTATGAAATCCATGAATCAGGACTCAGACTCTATGTTGCTCTACAGAGGAGAGAAGGCTTTGTTGATACTGATTACTTTTCATAGATTTTCTACTCTCATAGAGGAAACATGGTATGCATGAGAACTTTTACATATCATCCCATAACAGCTCTGTTAATCACTGCTAGCTTGAGCCTTGATAAACTATGCTTTGTAACATTTGCATACCTGTCACAAAGTGACTAAACATCATAATGAATGTTTTTGCAGGATGAAGTGTTAAAATACAACAGATATTTTGCAACATCCCTTGTTTTACAGGAGTGCTTTTTGCTGACAAAAAGTAGTTTAAGATTTCTATTTTTATCTGGAGTTCTGTGAACTTCAAGATATTTTATTCAGGCTGCAGTACATCCTATTGAATGAAGGTGAAAAGTGGCAGTGATCAAGTTTTAGACAATGAATGTTGCAAGAAAATCAATAGTCTGATTAAAAAAAGAAAGCTCAAGAGGCTTCTAACCCTAAAAAGTTGATTTGTTACTTCACTATATCTCATTGAAAGAGCAAACTATATTAGTCTTTAGATTTACCAGGTGCATTATTCCTTGTGCAGTTTCAAACGTATCAGCAGTAATGAGAAAGAACATCTTTAGGTTGGCCCCTGTTTTCTCCTAACATATATCAGTTAGATCTGTAGGGAGAAATACTCTATACTCTATCAGGCAGGTGAGCTATAAAACCTGCCAGAACAAGGGACTTCTTTGCACTATTTCTGACCCTGAAGATTAGACTGAAAAAAATCTTGGTATCAGACATTTAAAAAATGTACTGTTCCCAAAGAGACAATGAGAGTGAAAAAGATATTATACACAGAGTTGAAGGGAAGACTAGAAGTAAAACTAAGTATGTGCGAAGTAAAATTTTGTTAAATGCTAAACACTAAATTAAAAGACAAAGTTTAAAATATTTATTTAAAGTACTATAATGAATGACAAAGGCAATAATAGTTTAAAACTTGAAAGAGCAAAAGTAAGATGTCATCTATAACTAGCTAGAGTTTCTAATAAAAAGGGATAAGAATAGTAGGACATTTAAGGCAACATTATCTGAGAAATTACTGAAAAAAACATTTTGGGAAAGTTTCCAAATGGTGAAGCAGAATATACTAGGTCAAGGACAAACTAAGCAGAGTTTCACTGCAAAATACAGCCAACTTCTGTACTAGCAGTGAACTTGCTGATGAACCTCTGTGGACTCTTTCAAGGAGGCAGATTTCTGGGACTCAGTCCAACAAAGCACTTATTTTCAACGTAACTTTAAACATGCAAGTCAACATGTTAGACTTAATTCATATAAAAGCATTGAGTGAATATAGCATTTATCAGGACATAGCCTGATAGCTTTTGGTTTCAGTAAGATCCTCCTTTGTCTTCAAGTTCTTAGTAAATTTAAACTGCTGCAAATCATTAAACTCTTGGCTTTGTTGCCTTGATACATGAGTAAGGGTATATGGGCTACAGCCCAAAACCTCAGAGTATTTAAAAACCTACCTCACTTGAACAACGTGAGCAGCTCTGATCCCCAGTATCAAGAGAAATATATTACTGTTAGAAGAAAATAAAAGACATTAAAGACCAGCACACTTGATGAGAGGTATGTTTTTACATAGAGAGAAACTAGGCAGATGAGGAGTCTGCATTTTGGAAAAGATGATAGAAGCGTATCATAAATGTTCATAGACTCAAGAGAAGAATGACTATTCTTATATCTATATCTATATCTATATCTATCTATATATATGTGCATGTATATATATATATGAAGATTATATGTATATATATAATGGAAGAGCTACAAGGCACCAATCGAATTACCAGCAGCATGTTTAAAAGAAGTATTAGAAAATGTGTGCACAATATGTTTTATTAAATGGTGGTTTTGAATTATAGGATCTACTAAATTTTATTGATCTGGATACAGCCTCTGGTTTGTTGATCCTTATTGGCAGAAATGGAGAAATGATACCACACGGTACTTGCCTGAGCATACAGTCTTTTCAAAAGCAGTGGCTCCTGGCTGCTGTCTGAGAGTGTTCTCAGCTGGATTGGTCTGATCTTACGTTGGATATTTACTCTACAATCAATAGAACACATGTACACAAGTGGTTTTGAGAACCAGGGATCAGCAATACAAAATCAAGAAAGCACAATAAAGCTGAAAGGAGAAAAAACCTGACTGTATCACTAATAATAAAACTCAACACAGATTTCAACAGTTAGCATCTCATTCATTGATGCAGACATGAATCGAGAGGATGCTTGTAAGTTCATCGTTACTAATTTACAAGTCAACTTGCTCTAAGGAAGTAATATGGAACATTTGGCTGAAATTCTAAAATACTTTTGGTATCTTACCTTCTGCTCACTGTGAAACAATGAGACATTTGTGAGAATTTATCTTTTTTCTATTTGTTTGTTTGTATGTTTGGGTTTTTTGTAAATAGGGACCAGTAGTCTTAAACCTTGGAGCAGAGTGATTGAGAAACACTTCAGTGAAAAATAATGAATAATAAATGAAAAGCATGAAATGCAAAAAATATGTAATATACCTTCAAATCCTATACACGTATTCTTTAAAGCTGAGTGGTTAATAATAAAAATATTAAGTATTGCATTTCTTATACGTGTTAGCTTAGGTTGGAAACAAACTCACTCAAGACTTGAGAGGTTTGGCATGATTCTAGATGTTCTGCTTTGAGAGAAAAGTACTCATTTTTCATGAAGGGTAATCTCTGTTGATGAAATTAATAGAGTAAACTGTATTACAGTGTATTGAATTGAGTTATTGAGCAAGTGGTAACCTAACTTAAAGATGGCTCAATGAGAAATAATTCTTAAAATTACATCTGCAATGGAATTTGTTATAGTCTATGGGGTGATTTGACTGAAAGGGAGTCATTAATATGACCCACCACATAACCTAAGCAATGAATTTCTTCATGTACCTTAGTCTCTGAAGAGAAACAATTCAAGGAAGATGTCTTATCTATCTAAAGTTTCCCTAGAAACAGCAATCTCTTTGCATGCAAGCACTACTGTTTGCCATAGAATTGCCTAGGAAGCTCCAGTTGAAGACATTAATAAATCACAGGGCCATTTCAGAAAGACAATTCAGTTTTTGTTTCATTTTAATTAGCTGAAAAGAAAAATGAAATCCTCATGGGAAAATCAGAGTAAAGGGAAAGGGCAAGGCAAAGAGCTGGTCAAGATTAGCTTTTAATGCAACAGAAAGGTGAGGTAAAATGGGAAGCCTTGTCGGATAGCTAGGGAATATGTTTTCACCATCAAAAGTAGCTGCTAAAATAAAAATTAAGCATTGCTGTCTTTAAGATATGGAAGATTCTGCAGTCTCTGCAAGGACATGTCATTGAAGAAACAGGCTAAAATCTCCTGAATAACTTCTGTGACATCAGGGAACTGTTTCCTATGAGCTTCAAGGAAAGCCAGAAGTCATCATCTACTACTTAGCAGTATAAAACGACTTTAGCAAGTATAAGTATTGGACTGTACTTCTGCCATTGGTAGAGTATATTTAGAAGGTTCCAAAATGGAACGTCAAGTGGAGAGAACGTAAATGTTATAGTTAAGTGACAGGTCTAGCTCCTTTCCATTCAAATTTTCAGTTAATTCACAACCCAATAGCATGAGCACTCAGCTTTTTTTCAGACTTTTTAGGGATTTGGTTTTATTCCACTACCTTCATGAAGTCTATACCATATTAGTCCTCTAGTAAAGTACAATAGGGTGCTGTGCTTTTCAGAAATTTCAATTCGTCTGCGACTCGAAATGACAGGTTAGTAAAAAACCCCCAGGGCAACTTCATCAAGATTCCCTGTAGACAAATTCCAGCTGGACATTTGCATTCAGGTGACATAAGACTCCAGTAAAGTTCAGTCAGACGTGTAACTTATTTTCAGTTTGGAGCTATAAGTGAGCCACTTTTTGAATGATACTTAATTTCAGGGATAACTGCAATGCCTGGTATAGTACAGAGATGATCAGGGTTGGGGTTGTTTAGCCTAGAGAAGAGAAGGCTCTGGGGAGACCTTATAGCAGCCTTTCAGTACTTAAAGGAAGAGCAAGAGAGCTGGAGAGGGACTTTTTTCAAAGGCATGTAGTGACAAGTAGTAGCGGTCTTAAATTGAAAAAGGGTGGGTTTACATTAGATTTTAGGAAAAAAATTATTTACGGTGAATGTGGTGAGGCACTGGAACAGGTTGCCCAGAGAAGTGGTGAATGCCCCATCCCTGGAAGTGTTCACAGCCAGGTAGGATGAGACGTTGAGTAACCTATTCTAGTGGAAGGTGCCCTGCCCATGGCAGGGGAGTTGGAACTAGATGGTTTTTGAGGCTCCTTCCAACACAAACCATTCTATGATTCTACAGTGATCATGGTAGAAAGATTTAGCAATCAGTCTGTAAAGATAGTCAAGTATTTTGAGGTTTGAGGAGATGTATGTGTAGAAATATCAGTCTACAACCCTGAAGTGTTAAATGAAATTCAATTACATCTCATTCAAATTCATTTATTTGAGATCCTCTCATATAATTGAGATGGAGATAAAAAATGGATTAACTATTTTTTTGCTAATTTTTCCAACATCTTATTTAAATATCAAGTTTGCTGCAACTAAAAATCAAGAATCCTATAAAAGGCTTCACACAGAATATAAAGTCCTTAAAAAGCATGCTTGGCCACAAGACTCAAACCTGAAATGCAAATGTGCAGCAAATCACACTTTAGTACGAATGTGTCCAAAGCAGTGTAACTTCAGTTTGGAGAACAGTGTCAGATTTAGTCCAGTAGAGGAATGTTGTGGAAAAAAGACTGCATAGAGACAAGATAAAGCAGGAATTCTGCATAACCCTCATTGATCCTAAAGTTGGCTAATGTAACCCAAGAAGTGGGAAAGGCTAAGCATGGACCTCTCTCTTCACGAGGTTTTGCCGCACTGAAATCCAAATCATCCCACCCACTTCACCAGCCCTGGCAAGAGTAATAGCTCAATCACATTCTGCTGGCTTCAAGAAAAGCATGCTTTCATATGTCTATTTTATCTCAATTATAATTTGCATTTCCCTTTGTCAAAGTGAGAGGATTAAGTCCCACATGTGCTAATTTTAATATCTTTGTTCTTTTCTTCTTTGTGTAAGCAATGAAGAGCTCCTCTGGGCATTAGAGTTGAAAATCAGTTCCTCTGAAATAATTTTAATTTCTCTGCATTTATCATGAAATAAATGAAGCAGAATTTGTCTCATTTTTCTCATATACACAGCAATCAGAAAATCATGAAAGTGCATTTATGAGATTTTTCCAAATTGAATCCCAATACAAATAAGTCATATCTAGGCATAACTGACCTGCGTATTTTCCAAACTCTACCATGGAAATATAAGGTAATTCTACTGGCTAATAGTGAAACAATGTGTAGTAATATCCAAATGTATTTCTCTAGTGTTTCTTCATAATGTCACGATTTTTTCAGTTATGTTAATTTTTAAAACATCAGTAATTGCAAACCATTTATCTTATATTACGCCTTTCAGTACAGTGGACAGTCATTTCAGTTCCTAAAGAGATCCTGATTCCACAGGGAAATATCAGAAATAATTAAGAAGACTTCTACATATCAGTGATAGAGAAGAAATCTATCTTCTGAAAGGTGAAACACAATGAAAATCCAGGTGACAGCTTACTTAATATTTACAGTTGAGTATGACATCAGCCAGAAGGGTAGCACTGATTGATTTTAATGGCAAGCAGCTGAGCATGCTTATTGATTTAAGAGATCAGTTACTTCACAAATGGCAAAGACCATTAATACACTAAAATCATAACAGTGACAATACGAAGAATAAAAAGTGACCTTGCATTTAAATCCTCTCCTTCCAGGTAAAATGCAGGGCTCTCTGGATGGGAATGTACTCCCAGGTGAAACTTTTTAAGCATCAATATTATTTCTTTTTATTTATTACAAGGCAAAATCTCAAGATTCATCAAAAATACAGGAGGCTTCATTAAGACCTCATAAATTATTTTTTTAAACAAGAGTTTAAGAGCTAGGTAAGAAAGAAAAAAATAAAATTTGAGATTTTTTTATAGGCTTTTATGTTTTAGGTTTAATGAAATAATTATAAAATGGAAATCATAATGAAATGAATTTTCACCTAGAGTTACTGAAGTCTTTCTAATATGGTCCCAGAAATTCTTCCCTTTTGACTAAGCAGATTAAAAAAAAAAAAAAAAGAAAGCAGATAAAAGGAAAGCAGGCAGGAAAAATGCAGCAATGAAAGGTAAGTAAATGAATATTGTTAGAAACAGAGATGAAGAATGAGCAGTGTCTTTTTTTGATTTAAAAATTCCTTAACCTTCCTTCTTATCAGTGCTGTTTAGATCACTTTCTTGTTAACTCAAAAGTATAATGAAGATCTTCTGGGATTTGTATTTCTTTAGGAGATGCCAGTGATTTTTTTTGTCATTGATTCAATTTCATCATATTTTCCACACTCAAAAGGCTACATGTAAAAACCTGAAAATTATTTTTTCTGCTTCTTTTCAAGTATTCCATGTACAATATTTTTGAGTTGTCAATAATTCGCGTGTTTGTGTAGGGCTGACCAAAATTCTGTCCCTTACCTGCGCCAGCAGACCACACCAGAGAATTAAATCTATGCATCCATATAGTCAGAATAAGTGTATGCAGTTTTCTTCACTAAGTCGTATGTAAGACTATTTGAGAATATATGAATGTGACAGCTTTTCACTCAGGAGAACTCAGTCAATCCTGAATTTTTAAACTAACTCTTGTATCATCAAATGAATAATATATTTCATGTACTGCATGAAGCAAAAAATGACCATTAATTTGAGATCCAGAGTTTGACAGAATCTCTGGCCAGAAAACCAACTTTTCTATCAGCTGAAGAAGACAAATTCATCTTTTGCAGTTAAACAAGTTTTTCTTATCTATAGAACTTTCTGTAAATGGAAATAGAAATGTCTCCAAGTTTTATCAGCTGTACTAAAGTTTATAGCATAAAACATCATGACGTAAGAACATAGGTAACTCTGATTTCAGAGTTAGAAATGTTACTGACAACGATCTCTCCAGAAAAGCATCACACAATTTAGGGAGGGACTAAATTGCAACTTTATATTTGGATAGGAAGTATTCTCAATCTTCCATTAGCTCCGATAGAGTGAAGCACAAGTTGCTCTACCATCAGATTTAGGAGCCTCACAAACACTGAGATGCTGTTTTATACAGTTGGCATTCTCAAGCAACACTGAACCTGTTTTGTAAGGGAGTGAACAGAATCTTTGCTTGCACGTGGTAAATTGCTCGTTGAAGGCTGAGAGCAGATGAGTGTGATGTATTTTGTCTGTTAGAGTCAGCACTGTCAGCATGCCTAGCAGCGGCATGGCCAGCTGAGGAAAGCTTTATGTAATCTATCAGATAAGATGCAGATATATGATAACAGCTGTCAAAGTTGCAATTTAAGGTACAGAGAACTGTATTTTCTCTTGTGATTATAGTCATAATTAACAAAGAACAACCGGCTCCAGTGGAGCTATGCTAGTTTGAAGTATCAAAGTACATGATCCACAATTACTGCATCATATCAACACATTGATATGTATATTAAAGTAGCTATACACACATAAATTTTATGTACCAGGCCACTCAAGAGAGAGGTGGTTAATTCAGACGTTTCAGAATCCTTAACCCATTAGGCCATAATATTAAATTGAATAGCAACTTTTGTCAATAATTAGAAAAATACACATTGTTGTCAGTGTGTATGTGTGCTTCCTGCAGCACCAAGTTTAATGAAGCCAAAGCACTTAAATCAGCACGCAGCATCCTGTGGTTAGGGGAGGTCAGATCTCCTCCTGAATTTTACAAGAAAGTAGCATGTGTGCTGTTACCTCTTGTCCTCTGCGGCAAGTTCAAGTTCTAGCGGGATCTGAAAACCCTGTACCAATATTGCTCACAGAGGTATTTTGGTAACTGCAGGAAGTTCTGGCTGTTGCCCTCTATGACATATCTTTGAAGAAGCCATGTGTTGCTCACGGACAGTTAATGTTCAGGTGTCAGGAAATACCCATTCTGGGAGCAGCCTCTAAATGTAGAGTCACCTTTTCCAGAAAAAGTTAGATACTCAGAAGAAGATTTTTGTAAGGCCTAAAGTATAACATCAGACAGGCATGGACTCTAGGGAGCTAAAAAATAAGCAAGAAGGTAACAAAGAAGACAGTAGTTTAACTTACATTAAAGAGAAAACTTTAAAATCATGGGTGCTTTATAGTCTTCCCAGTGGGTAAGAGTATGTTAGAAAATACAGCTGGAAAAAGACTTTTCTCTTTCACTAAAAGTGTTTTTATGGCAAGAGAAATAAGATAGAAATACCTTTAATCACAACAAAGAAAGAAAAACAGTGACCTTAGTAAGAAACAAAGGGCCAGATTCTGGTCTGGTATAAATCAGATGTTGGATGCCTTCCCTGGGGCATCCTGTGTCATGTGAGAGAGCTTGAACAGTACCCAGATCTCTCTCTTATTCACACTGTGTTTGCATGTAACCCCAACTGTAGATCTGTGGAGCATTTTATTGCAGATTTTAAGCCTTTGAATACTGTAAAAGTGTTATGTAGAAGCAAATTTGGGTTCATAAGGTTTTGTATGATAAAAATAGGCTGTATTCTATAATGTAGCTGACCAAAACAATACCTGCTTTCTACCTACAACCAGTGTGACTATCGCTCCCTGCCAACACAGCACTATGCACAGTAAAAGCCAAAAAAATCTATGGGGATAGAAAGAGTAGAAGTCTTACGCCAGAAACCTGCTTTTTTTGATTTATTTGATTTGACCTTCACAAAAACAGCAAGCAAGAAAACTATTTTTTTACATCAAGTCATTGTGGACTGATTGCAGTAGTCTGAAAGAACAATAATTGATTTCAATAATTAATTCCTTCTGACTAAAGCAATGTTGCTGTTTATGCACTCTTCCTAAGGCCAAGTAAAAAAGAACTTTTAGCCAGGAGTGCATAAACAGTAATGTTACTTTAGGGAGCAGAAGTCCCCTAACATACTGTTGATTTGGGAAAGGCTTTTTTTTACCCCCAGGCTATAAAATTTTTTTTATATTCTCTCATGTTGCCTCAGGATGACCCTGAGATTCTCTCAGATTTATAAAACACAGGAAACAAAGTAGTATGCTATTTTGACAGCAGAGAAAGAGCCACAAAATTTTAAAATGTAGTTTCTAGCAAGTTGAAATCATTGAAATAGACTTCCAAAAATAGGTGGAAGTATTGTAAAATTCAATTGAAAGCAGAAATGAAAACATTCAGTGAGGAATTCCTTCCAATTTTTTCTTTTTTTCATGGGACTAGATTTGCTTTTTCATATATTTTTATCTAAGCAGACGAAATACAGAACAAAAGCAACTTCCCATTATAAAGGTTATAACTTTTTTCCTCAGTTTTCATGGTCGTCACACTGATATTCATGATGCATGGCTTACCAGGTGTCTACCAAGCAAAATTCTTACAAGGATTACATTTTTAAAATACTATCTTTAGTATTTAAGTATTTAATTTTAGTATTTAATACTATCTTTAGTATTCATCTTTAGTATTTATTATGTTATTTAGTATAACATAAACTCTGCCAAATTCATATGAAGAGATAGCTGATTTCACACCAAAATTATTTTGATCAGCTTTCTTGTATCTTGACTATATCATAGTCTGGGCTTTTTTACTTGTCTGGAATTTATTGCCTAATTCTGCTGTAATATCAAAGTTTTATTATTGGTGTTATTCCTATAAAAATGACATAACATAATATAAAGCAGTACGTTATTATTCACATAGATTCCACATTAACTCTCTGCAGGTAAAGAACTTGACCTGGTGTGACTCCACTGGTCCCTTGGTGATCAGATTCCTGCTATATAGATCAGAATTAAAGCAAAACTAGACCACATGTTTTTACTATTAGATAGATTAGCCCAAAACTAAAATTAAGAAAACATACTGGATCTGATTTACTATCAGTATATGATCTGTTGCTGCAGAGGGAGCAAGGGATAGTAGTGCAGAGGCAAATGGCAATTTATTAATGCAGGCATGGGAGTCCCATACCCTCACCCCTGACTGCTCTAAAAATGCTGAACAGAAGGCCCCAGTCTGGTGATGAAAGCTGGTTTTTGACAGTAAAGGCTCAGTAAAAACAACACGAAATCATTTTTAAAACGGTGCATGAGAAAGTTCTGGTGGAAACACTTATCACTACAAAAATTGTTTGTCTACAGATATGTAAACACATTTCATTTCAAACTTTGCCTTGAGTGGTTCCTTGAAAAGATTCATTTAACTGAAGCATTGTGATGAGCCACCAGATAGCAACGTTCATGAGATTCTGTTCTTGAGTAACAAGGCTCTCGATTCTTTTCACTATGCAAACTGGCTTTGTTAAAAACTTTAGATTAAAAAAAGACTTTTCATAGAGTATTCTCATTTGACATAACTAAATTACAGCAAGAAAAGTTCATGCTCTGAGGAAAACTATTGTAAAATTTCAGGAATATAAGAGATTTTGTCACAACCTGCATATTAAAAAATCCTTACCATTCATATAGCAACTGCAACAAGAAATTCTCAAGATGTTTTCATAAGCCTTAATCAAGCTCCCCAGAATTCTATGAGAAGGACAAAGATGATAATTAGAGGTTTTCAAAGGTTTTCAGTCAAACATTTTATTCACCAAAAATGTAAATTTAGGTAAACTGACAGAGTTTGTAGATTCAATTGCAAATGCTGGAAACTGTATGTCTATGGGAAAATGTCTATTGTGAGACTGTTTTCAAAAATTTTGAATTTAAAGAAAAATATACAAAATTAAATGAATGCGTTGTTGGTTTTGAAAAAAATTAATCTGAAGAATTCTTATTCACCAGGAAAATGACAAAGAAGTTAATGGTTGTAAAAGCTTATTTTATTTTTTCACTTCAATGACTGGAGTAAAAAGAAAACCAACCATGTGTTCTATTAATATCTCTGTTTTGTGCATGACTGAAGTGAAGCCTTACATATGATTTTATGACATGACCAGTCAGGAGCAAAGTGAAGGGTGAAATTAAGTTTTCTTTTAGTAATCTGCTGATTGGTTTCCTGGTTGGTTTCCTATTGACTCCTAAAGAAAGCACTTTATCCTTCAGAGTAGCAAGTATTGGATCCTGAATATTTAGCTTTTTTTTCTCCTTTAGGGTACAGCAATATCAAAGTCATTTTCTGTCAGTGTTAGGTGACTGCAGAATCATGTTTTTGATTATAGCAGTGGCATGAGCTGTCCACATACCATCTCAGGCACATCACTGCTTCATTAATCATTTCTCAGTATGGAGGCAGTGCAAACCCATTTAACCAGAGAGTCTTATTTCTCAGGAATCTGGGTTAAAGAGCTGATCACAATAAGAGTTTCCAGGTAGCAGCAGTGATTATAGCGAGTACTGCAAGGCAACTTCAAAATGTACACTTAAGGACTCTGCAGCTCTTGTTTAAAGTCTGTCCTAGAGCAGATGGGGAATACTCTCTCAGGAGTTCACTTCTGAAAATATGATAGGCATTCCCAAGTCCTACTTCTTCTGGGACTCTGCCTTGGAGCAAAAAAACCCCTAAGTAGATGGAGGCTTTTGCTCTCCAGTTATGTCTCCGCTTCATGGTCATCTGCCCACACACATCTGCATATTTGAAGCAGTTCAACATATCTGGGCATTGTTGTGCTCTGCCCTGTGCACTTCCACACATCCTTGCTGGTCTTGCTGAAATGAGGGATGTCCAAAGAGGTGCAGCAGTCACCATGTCAGCCCTGGAGAGCCGTCAGTTTCAAGCCACTACTGTGAACAAGTTTTTATTTCTTTTATGTGATACAAAGTACGTTCTGTTAATGCTTTCTTTCACACATGCTTCCACTGGAAAGTGAACTAGCTTTTGAGGGAAGTATGGTAAGAAAGAAGTTGCTGAATCAGTTTTCTGTTTGCTTCCATCAGTATTCCTCATATATTCTCTGTCCCACCACACCTGCAAATGAGCAGTAATAACACTGCAACTGCCAACTTGCTGACTCTCACCTAATCTATCCCTTTGTCTCTTCATCCACAATTCATCACACCTCACCTTGTTCTATTTACTATATTTTCTATTTCAGGTTCACTGAAAAATTTGAAGTGTGTTATATCTCTATAAGACCATGTCCAAATTTTGCCCCTATTTAATGCAACATAAATATGCACATTTATAACTGTACATAAATGCAATACGCATTCTTATTGCAACACAATATATAGGAAGAACATTCTACATCTGGTTAAATCTAAGGAATTCAAAGCATCATAATATTAGATGTTAGCAATACATTAGCATAAATATTAGAAAGTTTTTTTGCCATTTGCAAAGCTACAGAGATAAGTGTTTCAAAAACACAGATTAGTACATTGGAGGCTTGAGAAGTCAGAGAAGCTAATTAAGGAGATGTTTGTTCATTGAAAATGAACGAGTGATGCTTTTTCTTCCTGTGCAAACCAAGTGCTCTGTAGCCTTGCTTTGCTCACCTTTGGAAATTTAAACAAGGATTAGACAGACAACTAGAAAGGGGGTTTTGCCATTATTGCTGGCTGCTGGTATTTTAAGTAAAGATTCTGACTCATATTTCCCAACTAAGAAACTCAAATTACAGAGATTTGCTGACTGTTAGTCCCATTTCCACATCAGAGGGAGAAGCAGTGTGACATGCTCTGCATCACAGCAGCGCAGTTTTGGCCAAGTTCCAATTGAACAGGGGCTGACTTAGATCTCAGTGGGTGGTGGCCATTACACATTTTGGGGAGGATATTTAAAACTGGCATGTGAACCAGTTCTATCAGAGAGGAGAAAGTACAGGTAGTAAAGTCACCCTGCAACATCTGCCCTCCTGCTGTGGGTTAACACAGAGAAATTAAGCTCTACCTGAAGCACAGAACCATTCAGAAAAGGGAAATAAACCAAAACAAATTGGAGATAATTTGATGTTTTTAAAAACAGAACTATTGCATCAAGAATTCCTATGTAGTAGGATTTTTAAAGGGCTTCTGCTGTGACTAAGCATCTGGCAAAACAATAAGATTCATGCAGATTATGCCAGGAAGATTATTGCTACCCTTTAAAATGATTGAGGATATCAAGTAAGCCTTTTGGCAGGCAGTCCTGAAAATTATGACAGTTTCTAGTTAAAAGGAATTCTGGAAGTCAAATTTGCCCTAGTTTTCTAGTTCATTAGAAAAAATAGTGTGACAAAACTAGTAGCAGGTGGGTTATTTTTTAAATATAGAAGTTCCTGAGTTTATAATACCTAGAATCATGATCCTATGCAGACCCCCTGCTATTTACAACAGGTTACAGGGCCAGGAGTAGTACTGCTGCTTCACTCATGGTAGTCAAAATGAAATGTTGCTTAATCCAGTTGCCATAGAACATTTCAAAAGACACACAACACAGAGTGATGTTGACATAATGAAGTCACAGAGACATAAAATAAGCTTTTTAAAATGTGTTTTAATGTTCACTAACATGTACTCCACATTTTTTTGAACTTACTGTGAACTCGCTATGAACAGTGGCTACACAGTAAGAAAAGTAGTATTATAAGACAAATTACTGATGATAGCTGATATTAACCACTTAGGTGGAAATATTCTGTTATAGTTTTACATAGTTCAACGAACAACAGAAACACCATTTTCTTATCAGTACATTATTACTTATAAATTGTACACAAATTTGTCACAAAGATCTGTGCTAAAATTAAACCAAATGCACTCTTTTATCTTAAAGGAATCCAAACTCCAGGACTGTACGTGACAACTGCAACATTTACTGGCAGCAAGTATTACCTCAAAGCAGTTGGAGGTGAAAGAAGCTGTGAGACAAAACAACTTATTTATAGATTATTGGTAGGGATTCCAGTGAGAGAATGAAAAACATATAGGACAGTACAAAAAAAATCAACAAAAAATTCAATGAGATATAGGTTCTTCAAAAGAAGATCCTATTGGAAAGGCACTTTTTTAATTGGAAAAGGTGTATGTTTTCTCTGAAGATAGCAGGTACCAGGTGAGGCTATTGATAGTACTACTAATAAAAATGTAACAAAATAGGAATTTGGCTAGCTAGAAAATGGACTAACAGATTTATTAGACTAGCATTAGTCTAATAACTGATAGCCAATTTAAAAGTAAAGATATTGTGAAGAGCTGAATGCAAGTGGAATTATGTTAATGTAAATATAGACGTGCATTTTTCTGTGAAAATCTAAGCAAATGGTGTTAAAATTTAATGACTATCAATAAATACTTAAGCATAAACACATGGCCAGTTATGACAGAGCCCAGATTTAATTGCAGTCAACAGCACAATACAAACTTGTGGTGTGCAGAGTCATCAGCTAAACAGGACGGATTACTGCTTAAGTAGGCAGTAGGAGCTAAACATCTCTTGGCCAGATGGTCCTCTCTGTGGGAATAAAACACAAATTATGGAAGAGAAGACCCTAAAACCTGAATTGGGGAGCACCATTCCTAAACCACAACCATATTAAAATACTTTGAAACATATGATAAAAGAATGCCTCAGTTTGCAAATCAAGTGCATAAAGTGTACGACTAACATGGCTGCACCTTGAGCTATTTGTGAAATCAGTGGTACAAATTTTTTTATCTGTTTATGTGTAAAGCATAAATCTAGTTATTGTTCAGCTGATTTTCTTTTATCTGAGAGCAGGGCAAACAAATTCTCTCTGGGTCTGTAGGTAGTTTTCTTTAAAGGGAGACTTTTTACAGTGCTTGAATTTTCTGCATATAGAGTCCATTATTTCACTGTCAGTGATTCCCAGTTTTCCAGAAGTGGATAATTCTGCTATTTTTCAGTATTGAAACTACACAGATGTGACCTTATTAATGTCTAATCATACCTGAAAATAATCATACTGAAAACCCCTTGGAGTTCATGACATTTCAGTTTTGCTGTACTATCAATATCAGGCTTCAGTTTGATGGCATCAAGACCATTTTCACACTGGTGAAACTACTGAAATTAAAGAAGTGGTTACTACCTATGTGTGCAGCAGTAAACATGTTCTCAGTTAAGCCTCTCACTTGTACTATTGCAGTAGGACTGAACATGCTCATAACTGATAGAGGAGCTTAGTGTCCTGGATATTTAATCCTTAAACAGTGAGGCTTCCGTTTCATGTCAGATGCAGTGATGGAATGTGGGTAATTCTTCCACATGGGAAAGACAACAGGAAAGAGTTGTCTAGGATGTACTTTATTACAGTTAGCATAATTCACAGTGTAATTAATTCTGTATTCTGCATCTATGGTAAGTACATAGAAGACAGAAATCTTTAGTCTTTCTTTATCCAGTTGTTGCTTGTGTTTATTATTTACCAATTTGGGGCTCTTTGGCTATATAATCTTCCCACAACAATTATTTATAGTTTTGAAAATTAATTTAGAATTTGAGACAGGTTATTCTATTTTCACACACTAACAATAATATCTCATTATAAAATGTTTTTCCAGCTGATGTTACCAGATGTTTTGCTGCATTATTTTGAATTGGCAAAGAATTATGAATGAAATTTTTTCTTCTTTAACATATAGGAAATAAAAGAACAGGAAAACAAACACCACAGCTCAGAACACCTCCCCTTTCCTCCTTCTTTCCCCAGCTTTACATGTTGAGCATGATGCCATATGGTCTGGAATATTCCTTTGATAACTGGGGTCAGCTGGCCTGGCTGTGTCTCATCCCAATTTCTTGTGCACTCCCAGCCTCCTGGCTGGTGAAGTGAGAAGCAGAAAAGGCTTTGGTTCTGTGCAAGCCCTGCTCAGCAGTAACAAAAGCATTCCCATATTAGCAGCACCATTTCCAACAGAAATGGAAAACATAGCCCATGCTAGCTACTGTGAAGAAAATTAACTCTACCACAGCCAAACACAGCACAATGGGAAATTATGAGTAGTTAATTACGTTATTCTTCTGAAGTTTTCTCAGTGGTTCATTGGAACATGATTAATTTCATAAATTTTAACTTTTTGTCAATTTAAATGGTATCATCTGGCAAAACACTTGTGATTTTGTCTTTTCTTCTGCATAGATTAATATATATTTTTTAATTTCATGCACAACACTTGACATCTGATTGAATTCTCTTCAGGTTTCCTTCATTAAACACTGCATGAGTATTTTACATTAAACCTGTTAGTTATCCCCTGCAATTATTACTGGCTGTTTGTTCAATAGAATACATAGGTGGTTATCAATGACTCCTAATGCTATTTTAATACTTATATGTTGCAGATACTAATGGCAGACATCACTCACAGTTCTGGCTGAAAACACTTCATTTAGTCCTAATAAAGAAAAAGTTAAATTCTCTCCTGCTTAACAATTGAAAGAAGAAACTTCAGTTATCAACCAGTATGTCAAATCTTTTGGTAGTAATAAATTAAATGATTCACTGACTAAGTGATAGGTTAAGATTTGGGGATAGGTTAAGATTTGGGGTTCCATTGTATGTAAATGTATTTTTAAGGAACAGTGAAACAAAAGAAAGTTGACATTGCAGGAGTGCAAAGATTAGGCCTCCATGAAAAAACAGAGAACAGGAGAGTTCACTACCAGCAAGCTTGTTCTTGGTATAAAAGAAGGTTCAGAAAAATGAAAATTTTTCTTAGAGTTTATTTATATTGTGTTCACAAAAAACAAACATTCTGTGCATTTTTAACAAATAAATTGGGCTACAGCCAAATATATATCTCACTAGTCCTCACCAGTGTATCCTTCTGATGGAAGAAGAAAAAAAAAGAAAAATGGAAAACCCTTGAATATTAGCTAACTAATAGAGTTTGAAGAAGATACCAAAATGTGGTGCTGTATGTTTTCCATTAGAAAAAAATGTAAGAGCTCTGCAATACTGTCTGCTGGGAAACATCCCAAAGAACAGTGAAAGAAAAAAAATTGCAAATGATGATAATAAAGGTAATCAAGTGTAGTACTAAAGTCTTAGAATACCAGACTTCTTAATAACAACAGACAGAATCTGTTCCTTGAATAAACTCTGAAAAACTCGTACACCAATAAAGACATCAAGTATGTGAAAACAAAGTTTCAAAAACACTCAAACAAAATGGGTTAGAGAGACTCCAAAAACTCGCAGATTCAACCATTTCTGAGAAATACAGCTATATGGTATTTTGACTAATTATGGTGCTAGATAAAAACACCTGAATTTTGAAGTATTTGGACTAAAGACACTTTTTATCACTCTGTGACAAAGTATGATTGACTGGTCTTTATTGTATATGAAGGATAGATTTTACATTTTTTATGTAGCTAACACTTCATAAGGATTTATACTGAAATTGATGTCTGAGCCCTAAGTGTGCTTGATGTGGAATGCATAAAGTATTCATGGATCATTAAACCCAACCAAACATACCAGTTATATTTCTGGATACTGAAAGTAAGTTTTAAATATCTGAAAAATACCTGAACAGTGTAAAAACTGGGAATTTGTCTGCTTTTTCCAGTGGGTCTAATAAAAGACGATATGACCCACATTGCTAGTATCTCAACACTTTTGTGTCTACAATAATGTCAATAGGACTAGCTAAACATAAATACCGTCATTGTACCTCTCCTGTGAGGATGAAATGGCCAAATATTTATACATATGACATTTTCTTTACATATTTGTGCTTTGCCCATTTTGAAAATTAAAATATAAACATTCTGGTAAAAAAATCTGTTCTCCCCATCATGCCACACAGTCAAAGCCTAAATCACTTTTGCTTTGTTTGATATGATGTGTATATGCATGTATAAAATACATTAAAGGTCTTTGTTTTACTGTATAGTGAAATTAAAAACCATGCAGTCTCTGTAATTACATTGTCCTTTGCCATCTCTTTAAAAAAGAAAAAGACTGTGTTCAAATTTTCCCCCTGTTTTATTTGCACCCTATTAACAACTGTTACTAGAGCTTTAATTATGCCCCTGTGATTGCAGAGATGCGGCTGACTTGTGTCATTTTCCTCCCAGGGGATGCTTTATAATTACCAGCATCCATCGTGGCTGCCTGTAAGCTGATGCTTTTTTATTACCAGTTCAATAATCACTGCATCCTTGTGAACATCTGCTCTACAAGCCATGCATCGGAGGTCCCAGTGCCTGTCACTCGATGCTCCCTTGCTGTGGCGACCCTTTTGCCCTCACCTTCAGTTTATATCTAATTTGCTTAGCAGAAGCTTCATCCAGATTGCCTCACAGGAACACAATTAATGCTCCAGATTTGCAAACAAAGAAATTTTCCCCCTTTTTTTCTTTTTTTGTCTTATTATCTTGATGTCATATCCTATAATTTGTATTCACAGCAGGGTGAACCAATATAAATCCCAGAAAAAATATAGTATTTGGTTGGTTATCTAGCTTTATAATGAAAAGTAGGTAAGTGATGAGAATTTTTTTCTCCATGAACATTCATATAGTATTTTCAAACATAAGATAAACATCGAGGCTTTCTGCATATATTTTCCTACAACAAATGTTGCAGAAAACAAGGGAATGTTTTCTGTATAATAATTTAAGTGTTTTCTAATTAAGAATTCTTCCACAGAATGATTTAAAAGGCAGGTAATCACTACTTTTATAAGCATATAGTTGTCTATGTATGTTTAGATTTTTCTATGGATGTACATAGATTCTGAGTGAATGTCATTTGGTGAAAGAGGGTTATTGTTAGTTGCAGATACGGGTCATGTGGAGATGTCCAAAGTAGCTGGGAACACCATCAAGTTGTCTAGTTGGTTCTGTAACTCATGTGATCAAGCCTTCAAGCCATGTAGATTTCTGCCAATATATATTTTTATGCTGGCCTCTCTTATCAGGCCTTCCATAGTCAGGCAAGGTAAACAGACCTTCAAGTGAATTGTAGTGAATAACATCTAGTACAAAATCAGTAATGTTAGTGTTTCTACATGATGCTGTAACTTTTATGTCTCTGTTTAAAGATTTTCATCTAACCTAGCAAAATTCTTAGAGCAATGAACACTGATATTATCTCTTAGAAAGAATGATGCCAGGAAATTAGTAAGCACTGCACATCCATTTTGAAAGGCAGTAAAGTA
Organism: Corvus hawaiiensis; assembly: GCF_020740725.1. Lineage (NCBI taxonomy): Eukaryota > Metazoa > Chordata > Aves > Passeriformes > Corvidae > Corvus > Corvus hawaiiensis. Next base: position 30,666,760 of record NC_063218.1, on the reverse strand, counting down.
CTAATTGGAAACATGTACTTCTACTGAGTGACTATTTCTCTATAGTTTCTGGTAATTTCAGCCTTGTTTCTTGTTAAAGAGATCTATTTCATATAATAGCATGATCAATGGTTGTGAAACATTGTTCGGTATGTTTCTATAGAAATGCTCTAGATATGAATTTATTCAAAGGTTTGAATAGAGCCTTCAAAGGGCTTATTACAATTCCCGTGAGCCAGTTCAAATGAATACAGCTGTAACTACTGTGCCTAGGATGGGCCTGGCCACAAGCTAGAGGAGAAAGCTTGGGAGACTGTGATCATATGGCCATAATCCTGCATGGCAGTTTAGAGGGATTTGAAACTGAGAGCAAGTCAGGGAGGCATTTGTGAGTACCTGCAGGAAAACACAACCTCATAATATCCATCCCAATGGTGTGATACACATCCCATCTATCTATGTGTCAAACTTTTCTGCCAATTTCTTTGTTTAAATTCTGCCTACACTGGATCTGGACGAGGGTGGGAGATTTGAATTACCTGTCTGAACGTCTCCTATCCAAAATATTTTAAAAATAGAATAAAAAGTTTTTGTAGTGTGGGGTATACTACATTTGAGTCTCCATACCTCATGGCCAATATGGTATGCTTCATTAAAAATTAATGGTCAGGATACTGCAATGTACTCTAGTAGCCAGAAGTCATAGGGCTCTCAAGTGTAAAACGGAGATCATCCCAGCCTCCGTCTTCATCCACTCCAAAGAGTAAAAGGGAAGCAGAGCTCTGCTCTGTACCCAACACTTCCAGACTTTTTTCTCTATTTTATCTCTAGCAGGAAATCTAGATGGGTGTAGTGTATCTACATCAAATATGCAAAAATGTATTTTAAGAAAACCCAAATCACCAACAAAAGCCCCAAAAAAGACAAAACCTACTATATTGGAAACATGGCTTAAGCTCAGCCATGGCACCCCAGAGATGGCTCTTGCTTGTTTTGTGCCTGCCTGGAGGAACCTGACTGAAATCTGAAATCAAGCAAGGACCTTGCCTTGCAGGGAGATCTGGAAAGCCCACCAAGGTGTCATTAAGACCACAGAGCTATCACAGCATCACTCATGGCCCTCCCCTGAGAAGGAAGAGTGGCTCCAGGGCTGTAATTCACTCCTGGTGGGCATAACCATGTGTCCCTTGCCAAGTCTGAAAATAGTCTTGCTAACGGGTCCTGCAGCTGCTCTGGCTGCCAGCTGCCGCTGGTGAGGTGTAAATCTGCCTTTGTCTCTACTAGGTGCTCTGTCTCCCTGTCTCTTCACTATTTTCCAAAGGGAAAGCCTTTTCTGTGACCCAAAAAAGACACTCAACACTCTTAAAGGAACAGTGTCCTGGTCTTTCTTGTGTTGAGAGGCAAGCAGAAGCTCAAAGCACCTCTCCTCTAGGTAGGATTGCACTGCTCAGCTGAAACTTTATAGCCTTTGGGTTAAACAAAGCAGAGCAAAAATACTTTCATTAACTTATTTATGGAAAAACCTTGTCTGTGTGACATTTAACACTTTTTATAGACTGCAAAGTACAGAGTTTAGTCAGCTAGTTTCTCGACTTGAATGGTTTTTCATCCTGTGCTCTCCAGAATGAAACAGCACCCAGTGTTTCAATGCTATCTGTAGATGTCACCATCAGTACGTCTCTTGCATGAAATGGGTTGTTTTTTGAACTTAATGCTCAACTCCATAAGACTTATCATATTAGATGATTGCTCTTGCATAATCTTGTTTTTGTGCAAGATATGTTACATGATGAAACAGGATTTATCTTTCTAAAAGTGGTAATTTTTTAAAATCTGATTTTTTTCCCTTGGCTTCATATTGTTAAGGACTTCAACAAATGCAGTTCTTTATAACCTTTTAATCGATCTTGAATTAAGGAGATGTTTTTACTATGACTTCAATCCATATACTTGGAAGTCACGTACATGAGGCCTTCTTTTCCAGAGGACGTAAATCTCATTGAAACCAGCTGGACATAAAGAACTTACTATTTGGCTAAATAAAACGACAACTTTAGCATCCTAAGAATAAACAAATGGTGATAAGTCACCTGTCTCAGTTTCACTAACCACTACAATTTCAGAAAATTGTTTTTAAGGATGATTACTAGATTTATTAATTAATCTTTTGCCATCAGAACTAAGAAATTGGAAAATACGCAAGACTAGAATTAAGTTTCACAGTTTGATAAGGAAGTAACAGATCTCAGAGAACCATGAGGTGTGACTGATCTCACAGTAATTGATGAGTAACTGAATACTAGTCTTTAACAAACAGACTATAAGCTCCTAGGTAATACTTCATTTCTATTATCAAACACTGGATAACAAAATAGAATTTATTTTGGTAAGTTCCAAATATAAGTCTGCTCATTATAGTTAAAATAGTTTTATGCTCTAGTGGACTAAATATAATAAAATTGACAAAATGCTGAATTCTAGTTGCTACTTTGATATTTATTTACATAGCTTTTCTTAGGCAAGCTACACATAAGTCTTTTATTTAATTTTTGCTACCCATCAAAAAAAAGTATATGGTTCATAAACACATACAGCACTTTTTGTGTCAGTTGTTGTGATAATTAGCAAAAATTTGTTTAGTTTTTAGTAGAGTCCTCCTAAAATTCTTTAGTGAATCATGTTCCACTTATTAGATTCTATTGATCTTTAATTTTTAAAGAGTACTTTGGAGTAAGATAAACTGAACTGGTCTCTGAGAAATAACATTATGTATCTAATTATTAGTTAGAACAGAATTAATAATTTAGAGTTAGATGTTGAAAACACTGGTTTGGTGCACAGATTTAACATGGTAACCCATTTATAATGTTTGTTCTTGTTTCTTCCAATTTGAATATATGTAAATTATTTGTAAAGCAACTTCTTCGAACTTACAATGCAAGTGGGCCACACATATTTATGAGAGTTTATTGACTTGCATGAATAATTGCTTTAATAATTTATTAGAGATCTTTGAAGACATGACTGTTAAGTTTCTTACAGGATATATGGCAGATGGGTGCTTTTTAGAGTATAAAAATTATTTGGAAATAGTAACACTGTGATGCACATACACACACACACATAAATAAATGGAGAGAGTGTAACAAGGATAATGAACACACATATATAATATTAGAAGATTTGGTCTTCCAAAGTAAATTTTTTTAAATGGGAAGTATACCACAGTTAAAGAACCACAGAGGTTGCCTGACAAGACATTTTAATTTCATAAAAATAATCATTGGAAATGATGCACTAGAAATCACTGAAGACTCAAAAAACCTAACATAAAAATAAATAAATTTTTCATAGGATATTGAATAAAACACAATTAACTACATAATAGAAAGTCAGATTTAATTTACAAATATGAAGTAATTGTTTTAGCACTAACTAGACAGTGAGTGTTGAATGATGTGAGCAGTGATAGCTGTTAGCAAATAAAATGACTGAAAGTTGCCAGAGAAAAATCGCTACCATGATTTTACTGTAGACAATGTCTGATGGTAGAACACAAAGAAAATACCATGGGAAAAAATGTTTAATAAACAAACTAAACTGCACAGCAGGACTGTTTTTAAAATATTCTGTTCATTTTAGTCATATGTCTTTAATCAAATGCCCCAATGATACCTATATCTCTATCTTTCAGGTGAATACAAACAGAGGGATAGGGCATTTTTCTGTACATAAATAGGTCCTAATGGGAAGAAAGACTACTAATTACAAGGCAATAAAGACAAGGTAGTACATTTCCTGAACTCTGGAAAAAGTTAACTTTATAAAGGAGGAATTATAAAACTATATTACAAGTAAATTGTGAAATAATACCACTGAATTAAAGCCTATGTACTCGTGAAGACATTTGGAGAATTTTATTTTTTCACAGTGTTATTTCATTTCCAACTGTACTTGAAAATTTCTGATATCACAAGAAAAACTTGAGCATCTAGTACAATGTTCAATATTACACGTACTGCAATTCTTTTCATAAAGCCAGTTTAATGAATGAGCTTGAAACAGGAAGATAACTATATTACATACAGATAGGGACAGGTTTCTAATTTATTGAAGGTAATAACTATCTGTCTACTGACTCAGATGTGTTTTTGATCAGGTCTTTTGATACTCTTTGCTTTCTTGTACTTCATGCATGTAACTATTGGCTGCTCTCATTACTTTAATATAAAGATCCTTAAAGAATTCTCTCCCTTTAGATTAATTTTTTCTCTTTGTAATATATGGAGACAAATCCTAGAAGTTTTTTTAACTTAGAGCAGTGTAATGTCAATCTTTTTCCAAAAGTGCTGTACAAACACAGTTATGACAAGCCCTTATGTTACTTGAATAAGCATTCAGATGGCTGCTCTCTGCAAAACAAGCTAATACGTACAACATTTGAGAGCAAATAAGTAAAAAAGCAAATTGGTAACATTTTTTCCTCTAAGTCAAATATCAATTTTGGAAAAATAATTCTTTTCCCATTTTTAAGCAGAAGAGAAATTTCCCTCATCTACAAAGACTGGTCTGGTTTTAAGTCAAAATTACTCCCCTTTGTCAGAAAACAGATCTCATTCTAACTATACAGATGTCTTTATTTCTGCATAACATTGGAAAGGATTGTAATCTGAAGTAGGGATATCCTAGACTATATTTTCATTAACTGAATTATCAATCCATTTTACAGACCATCCTACATGATTATTCTTTTATCTTCACTAGAAAACAACCCCTCGCACAATGATTATTCAAATGTTACTTAAATGTTATTAAATGCTTTTCTTCTTCTATGTGCAGTACATATTTCCTGTCCTCAAAGTGTAGAATACTTTCTAGAGAAATTTGTGGTGAATATGTCCTAAAACCAAGTGAAATTGGTCAAGTGTCTCTTCAGCAGCCCATTTAGAAGCCATTACCCATGGACTTTGATGATAATTTCTCCAGCTGTTGAGAGTATCTCTAATTGGGCACCAATACTCAGACCAATATAAGTATTTATATGACAGATTCTCAGGATATGGATACGTGTAAGGTTCTGTAACAACTCGTAAAATTTAAAACTGAAATGTGAGATATTGGTCACATGAACATATAAAAACATCCTCTACATGAAGATTTCCCATTAAAGCACCAACAATATAAACCCAAAATCACTTACAATAAATCAATTAAAATCCAAACAGCTTTGCTGAAATATTACAGAACTGGAACAGAGTGTGTTCCAATGTCTTTTCTTAAAAAATAAAAGTTGGTTTGGTGGGAGAAAGGGAAGCATTCAGAAAAGCAGAGCTGAACCGTGGCAATGCCCTAGCCAGAGCTCGGGAAACAAGCAAACTACATTACAGTTTCTGAAAAAAATAAACATCAATATATCTGGGGTTTTTTTGTGAGATGAGAGCATAAACGTTGTGTTCATGCTTTCATGGCCCTTTTTAAAAATTTTGTTCTTTTCTTTCTTCCCCCTCCCTCAAAAATGAAAATCCAAGCTTTTACCGTGGATTGACTGTATTTCACAGATATGCTGGTATAGTGTTTTCCTAACTGCAAATTAAAATATTTAGATATTTAGCTTCCCTGGAACCAAAAGTTTAGATCTTGTCCAAATTAACTCAGGTCATTAGTTTTAAAAAGTGTATGCACTGAGTGCAATGGTAAAGGCAGTTTGTAAAACTGAATTAAGGTATTACAAGTGCAATTAAAAAAAAAATTGCAAATAACAAAAGAATAACAAAAAAGGACACCAAATTTTAGGAAAAAATGTTGTCTAATTTTTTGGCAGTATTCAGCGGCTTCTGCACAAACTGGAAAACCACAGCCAGTTTTAATATTGCAAAAATACTTATTTGATCACCAAAATGAGCAATAACTATGAAGTAACCAGGCTATCTATACAAAGTAAATAATACAAATCACATGAAATTTTAAAAAATGGCTTTTCACATTCCCTTCATCTACTATGATGTTGCAAAACAGGATTGTCTCCAATGAACCAAGTAATGTATAAACCAGTTTAGTAGTGTTAAATACAAGCCAAGACTAAGAGAGCCTTGACAATACTTTTTGCTACCAACATCAAACAACCTGCTTGTTTCATCAGAGCCATCATTCCTACTTTCTTAATAAGCAGTAGTAACTAGGCATTATTTGAATAATCTTATGAGGTTGCATTTTTGTAAATTGAAATCCTGGCAGAAAAATGAAAACCTGGCCATCAATAAAGAGAAAAACTCTTAACTCTTTTTTCTGCTGCTCATGTTTTTCTATTTCTCTTTGTTTACCTTAACACTAGAATCGACAGATGGTTGGAATATTTCTTTGGCTAAACAATGTATTCTATTTGATTAACCTGTAAAAGTTGATGACAATTCAAGAAATATGTCTTAGAGCTTAGAGGAATCATAGACTTTCTTCTATGATTTATATATATACATACACACACACATATATATATATATATATATAAAATTATGTATACAAACACAAGGTAGCTGTTGCCAAAACCAGCAGTTTTCATCTTTTATATTTTCTATGAAAACTGTAGCTCCTCAGGCTTAGAACAAATGCAATTTAAAGTATCCCATGCTACATTTTCAGGTACACCAACAGTCTTGAAATTTTTAATATTTTAATTTAAATGTGTTTAAATGTGTTTTCTGAAACACCTGACTCAAATACACACTAACTATTACTGCTTGGAACTAAATAGGCCCAGTCCCATATCAAAGTTAGCAAGTATGTATAAATACAAATATTTAGATTTTAATTGTAATATTAAGTCAAGGATATTCCAGAAAAATGGAAATGTGATTTATTACCCTTGTTTTTTTCTCCAAAACAACCCAAGTACCTCAATCACAGTAAGTAAATTGATTTTTGACATTAAATTATTATCAATCCCCCAAGAAGAATGAGTGTAAAGTAGCTTACCCAGAAATGTTCACTTATGTCTCTTCATACTTGCTGAAGCATTATATTACAAATCTGTCTTAACCATGCATTTTCATAATATAAACACCATTCCTTTTATAGCAATAGGGATGGAGGTAGTACATTTTTTTAATATCTTTGGATCAGTGAAGATCCTGTTTTCTCTGATCTGAAATATGCACAGTGCCACCAGAGCAGTTTCCACATAGTACTGAAGACTGGGCAAAATAAAAGAATTTCATTTTATGTATTACAATACATGTTGTGTATTTATACACAAAAGTATTATATACTGTACTGTAAACATAATTATGGATGTAATTTACTCTAGAGTTTGCAATAGATTTGGAACTTTTAGAACTTATTAAACACTAGTAGGAAAAAATCCATTAAGGAAGAGATTGTGCCAGTAGAGAGTTATTTGTGTAATTAATATAATATAATAGGTTGCGATATTATTGTAACATTACAGTATAATGGTTGATTGTAATTGGTCCAATATATCTTTAGATCGTATAATAAAGTTTTACTATAAAAGCACTATAAGTAGAAATATATTGAATTTATGTGTTTTTCTTGAAAACTGGAAACAAAATTAGGTGGGATTTTAATATGTGTAGAGGAATTTGTGTTCACTAGGGATCTGTTTCTAAACAGGAAAGTCAATGTGGTGGTGAAAACAGCTGAAGATTTCCAGGAAAAGGCATTGTTCTCTTTTGGGAATAGACTAGTTTAAAGCATTCCTTTGAAGGAGGGGCAAGTTACTTAGCCCAGGCAAGAATAGAAGGTCAGTCAGATTGAATGCTAAAGACTGAAGATTTGCTGCTGCACAACTGTGGAAACTTTTATAATTTTTTAATAGAAATATCTCGCTAAGTAGCATTTTGGCATTTTCTAGTTGTAGGAACCTGGAATAATTCCAATTCATGTAATTACATTGTTACTTACTCTCTCCCTCCCTGAAGTTTCAATTACTTTCATCATCATTCTTTCACATCCTGTCCAGAACTAGTAAAGGTTTCTGTATTAACAGGACTTATGGGCTAAATAGAGCTAGTGACAAGGACTTTAAATCCAAATGGTTGTTTAAAGAACAGAATCATGCAAACAAAATGAGCCTCATTTTTTTCCCAATTATTTGGAAAATAAAATTGGCCCACGAAGAAATGTAATTTAAACAATTCTTTTCTTGTTAAGTTAAACATCATGTTTGACCCAAGCGATCCCTTTTCAATTTTATGGTCCACTGAAACTTTTGTGACCAGCATATTTAGAATTAACAATGAATCAATTATTTAAATTAATGGTATTTCAATCTAGATATGATTTCATTAGACAAAAAAATATTTTCAAAGGATTATATGGTATTTTATGGTGTCAGTGGCAATATATTGGAAGGGACTGAGAACTAGTCTGGGAAGTGACACAGTGCTTGCATTGTAGCCCAGCTGAAATGTGGCGCAATTTCCCCTATACTGGTTCTAATGGAGACCTGAAACCCCTTAGTCCTCTGACACACTAATATTTAAATAAAGCCTAAACAGTTACCTGGAGTTACCCACATGGTAAGTATACAAAATGCTTTAAAGTTAATAGCAAAGTATCACTCGACTTCAGTAAAGATGAATTTCCCTCCATCATGTTGAGATATGAGACGTGGTTACTGCTGCAGAGCAGCCTGATGTCAGTGAGAGGGGGAAGATAAGGGAATGCAACACTCCCAGATTTCCCTTTCTGGAGGCCCAGAGTTACTGTGGTCAGAAGGGAAAATAAACTGCTACTCTGGAGAAATTCAGGCCCAGGCTCACAAGGGAGTTTTCAGCATTGAGAAACAACTCATCACTGTACTAACTTTGTAGAAGAGATTTCACCTAAAACATATGGAAAGCAAATCAGTAAATGGTTCTTTCTCTTTTAAGTGATACTCAGAAAGTCAACATTTTAAAAACAAAAAGAAATTTGCATTTAAAATGTGAGAACCTATTTTCAATGTGTATTGAGAGCAAAGAAAATCAGACACACAGAAATTTGAAACTTACCTTTTTCTCTGCAACCTAAGGCATCACTTACCTCTGATCTGATCTGATCTCAACAGTTTGCTAGGTACAACAGAATAAGTTATAGAGAAAAAGGCAAATTATGGTACATACCTCAAGATACTGTTGGGAATGTCTTCTTTGAAAGCTAGTAGCACTTTTATTCAAAGCATTTTCAATTGCTAGGCTCATCCTTTCTTATCAAGATATTTTTCCCTTAGTTATGCCTGTGAGTCTGAGTTAGTAGCCCACAGATCTCTATACTTATTTTCAGGCAAGCACCATAGTAATTCCCAAAGATACAAACACGGCAGTTTTACATGGCAATGCTTCAAATGTGGTTTACTTCTGAAACTATACGTGTTATCTCAATGTTACAGGAAAAGTCCATTTCTTAACAGTGAAGCATGGGGTTTATATGTTATGTTGCTAATGTGATGCATTTAGTCCGAATTATAAAAATCTGACTTCACAAAATATCTTAAATATCTTGAAATTTAACCACAGTAGACATGCACATCAAACATATATCGCTAAAGAAAAGATCTTGATTGAACAAAACCTAAATGAAAGCAATTCAAAAGCTTTAAAGAAGCTACTGTTAAAAAATATTCTTTGTTAACTCTAGATGAAGAGATTTATTGTGGCATATGTGCTTCTGGAATGGATTTTTTCCTCTTATTTCTGTGTTTAAGTTATCTTATTGATGACAGCAGCTCACTTTTATTTTCTAAATTATAACACTAATTGGGAGAAAAGAAACCTCAGATTCTTACCAAATAAATGTATCTTCTGTTCTCAGTTTTGTGCATTTCTGCATTGGCCTTATTTGCCAACAGCAAAAGTAACAACACATTTTAAGAGTTAGTATCCCGGAAAGAACCGAGCACTACAGTATTTCCATGCTTACCTCTACAAGACCATAGTGTCTTCTAAATTATTTCTTAGTAACTAGCTAAATGTGTGGACCTAAAAAACCTCCATATTCTGAACCTTTCAAAGCTGAAAAAATGCTAGTCATGTCCTGAAATCATGAGCATATATTCTGTTGTCAACTAAGCAATTTTTAAGGAGAATTAAAGCAGTCTTCTACCTGTTTTCTGGAAATAAAACAGTAAGAACGCTAACCTAATTTGGAAACCAGTTCATGATGTAGGTGTTTCCAAATATCATCTCCTCCTAGGATCTGTAGCTGGAATGGAGAGCACGCATTGTGTCTCTATGGAAAACACATGCAAGATCTAAAGGTTTCCAGCTATTTCCACATACAGCTTTCAAGAAAAACAGACCCATACTGGAATCTGTTGGTAGATATGCTTTTATGAAACGTTGGTTTTGACTTATTGCTAGTTTCCCTCAAGCATCTGTTTGTCTGTAAGCTCATAGCCAACCACACCCACTTCATCGGCCCTGACGTCCTCAGTCCTGTTATTCTGTACTGGCTTACTCAGTTGTGAGTGCTGTCTCCTCTGCTGATGATTGCTCAGGACAAATTTTCTGAGAGGGATAAGAGCTTCCAAGAAGCAGTTTAGTGTCTGTCTGACAGAAAATTTATGATGAAAGCATAATGTAGCTTTTGTTATGGCTGCGTGCTTCATTTCATTATGGCTGCTCTTCAAGCACGTGCCTGCCTGCAGAAATTCCAGCAGTATTTTCTGTTGTACAGAGGCTTCAGAATGTGGGATATCCATGTATCACAGAAACTATGGATATTTGGGAAACCTAACATTAGTCTTAACAGCTACACTAAGAAAAAATTTTGAACCTAATCACTGCTCATGGCAGGGAAGTTTGGAACTAGATGAACTTTAAGGTCCTTTCCAACCCAAACCATTCTGTGATTATATGATTCTGAGCTGCTGTTTTCCCAGTAATGCTACAAATGTCTGTGTGGCATTTAAATTTTTGAGAACACTGTCCATTGTTCTTTGTACTGCAAGAGCTTGAATAACTCAGTTTGAATGATATGTTGAATTGTTTTGACTGGAAAGTGGTCTGTCTTGTAAGGCTCATGAGGGAGATGGTAAGAAAGTCTTGAGGCTTTCAAAAGTAACTTGAAACCTTACAACAAAGTAATTAGCAAGGAGTATAGACAAAAAGGAGGCAGTATCCAGCTTCTGGCATCTACATTTGAGTGTGTGATTGCCAACTGGCCTGCACTGAAAGCACCACTAAACTTGAGGAGCATTTAAAGTGTGTCAGTGGGAAACACCACTCATATTAATCTACTTTATTTGCATACAAACTGAATAATGCTGATCTATGTCCATTTAGGGTTTTTTCTCTCATTCTCTCAGTACCATTCTGTATGAAATGAAAGTCATGTTATCATTAAGATTTTTCAAATTCTTGCAAAGATGCATCTTCACCATTGGCCATGAATGGTAAGTTTACATCAACATGTACAGTCTTCACATTTTTGGAACTATTTTGAAACTGAATTTATTCTCCATTAACTGTTTTCAGGCAGCGGTGGTGGTTCACCTGTCCCTGCACATTGCATAGTTTGATTCAGAGTTTGTTCCACCAAAAAAACACCTTCTAGTTATGGCAATACTGAACTGCCAAAACTCTTTCCAGGGTCTGCATCCGTAAAGAAAACGGACGGACAATAAAAGAACAACATTTTAGAACTATGAGTCATTAGTTTCACTGATAATGTCTAGGCTAAATAATGGGAAGTACACCTATGTCTACACAAAATACAACCAACTGCTTTGCATTTCACTCAGCCCTTAGAATATGCCAATATACCCAAGCATCTCAACATCAGTAACCTCTGTAAAATGCTATATGAAAAAGTGGCCTAAACAAATGAAATGTTGATCTGCCTTTTATTAATTTCATTTTTTATCTTCTTGTATACAGACGTTTGACAGCTGTGACATTCATGGGCAATGCATTTGAAAAAGAAGACATAAATATTCAGAGTCATATTAGAATGCTGTTCAATGTAAGCACCTGTCTACTTAGTGTTGACAGAAAATCATTTACTTTGCTTTATGCATGTTCTCTCCAGAGACAACAGAGGTCCTATTTTATTTAAAGATCTGGACCCAGCATCAGTACTAGCTCTTGAAAATGCAATATATACATCTAATTATATTTATTAAGGTAACAACTTTGCTTTATATTTTCAGTAATACTGAAACAATTTTTTCAACCTCTACTTCAGAATTTCCTTCCCTGGGGAGATGAAAGGAGAAAGGGGAAGGGAATGAGGAGTGGAAAAAGTATGACCTCATGATGTCTTTAATTACAACATCACAGAAGATGGCACAGAAAGAAAAGCATAATGAAAATAGTATATAAAAAATATGTAACATAAAAGGGATCACTGCCCAATCTTCCTGACAGCCAATGCTCATAGAGTTCTGCTAACTTTAAGAATTGACATAAATAAAACTAATTTAAATATTTTAAAAAATGGAAATAGGTGCTCACTGTCAGGGTATTTTGAAAAAAACTTCAAGTATTATGAAATGTAGGGGGTTTTCTGCTTTTTGATAGTACACCAAAAGACCAGTGGACACAAGACTCATCTGATGACTGGGACTGCTAGAGCTCTCTAAAACCAACCAACAAAAAAACCCCACAAAACCTGAAAACAAACAAGCAAACAAAAAAACAAACGACAACCAAAAAACCCCTCATCTTCCCCAAAATCTCTGTCCTGAGCACAATACATACACACACGGGAAATCTGGAAGTCATGAATTTTAAGCCTGAGAGAGTAATGACTCCCACAGAATGTACTTCTCCAAGAAGGGATGAAAATTTCACAATAAGGTTCTATTTTCCATAACAAAGAAAGAGTTTGGTGTGGGATGGGAGGCTCGGACAAGCATTCCAGGAGCTTTTATTAGTTTCTCAGTCTCACATACAGAGTTGAGACAAAGTTGGTACAGAGCTCACGCTGTCACAGAGACATCCCCCGATTTCCTGGTTGCAAAACATTCTTAAAAGCTTTTTGGCCAATAGCATGCTTCTAAAAGTTCCAGACATCTGTCTTACTCAATCCTTAATAAAGCATGTACATCTATTGTACACAATAGCCACTTGTTATGCCTTATATTGTAACATACAACATCCCATGCTTAAACTTATCTAACTAAATATACTTTTTGCAGCTTCAACATCCATCTAGGTCAAGTCTAAAAACTAACCATTGTCTTTTAATGTCCTTGCTGCTTATAATTGTATCTTCTTCTAATTTTCCCAGGCAAAGCTGAATTCTAAATCTCTTGCTTTATTTCCTGAGGCCTGCTTCTATTTCTCACACCTAAAATCCTTTCCACCTTTTGTGATTCCCCACATTTTGCCACGTCAAGTTTGTAGAGACAGTAAGTGTCTCACCCAGTCTTGTGGGTTTTTTCTTTGGGGAAGGGGAAGGGGAAGGGGGAAGGGGGAGGGGGAGGGGGAGGGGGGAGGGGGGAGGGGGAGGAAAGGAAAGGAAAGGAAAGGAAAAAAGGAAAGGGAAAGGAAAGGAAAGGAAAGGAAAGGAAAGGAAAGGAAAGGAAGAAAGGAAAGGAAAGGAAAGGAAAGGAAAGGAAAGGAAAGGAAAGGAAAGGAAAGGAAAGGAAAGGAAAGGAAAGGAAAGGAAAGGAAAGGAAAGGAAAGGAAAGGAAAGGAAAGGAAAGGAAAGGAAAGGAAAGGAAAGGAAAGGAAAGGAAAGGAAAGGAAAGGAAAAGGAAAGGAAAGGAAAGGAAAGGAAAGGAAAGGAAAGGAAAGGAAAGGAAAGGAAAGGAAAGGAAAGGAAAGGAAAGGAAAGGAAAGGAAAGGAAAGGAAAGGAAAGGAAAGAAAGGAAAGGAAAGGAAAGGAAAGGAAAGGAAAGGAAAGGAAAGGGAAGGAAAGGGAAGGAAAGGGAAGGAAAGGGAAGGAAAGGGAAGGAAAGGGAAGGAAAGGGAAGGAAAGGGAAGGAAAGGGAAGGAAAGGGAAGGAAAGGAAAGGAAAGGAAAGGAAAGGAAAGGAAAGGAAAGGAAAGGAAAGGAAAGGAAAGGAAAGGAAAAGGAAAGGAAAGGAAAGGAAAGGAAAGGAAAGGAAAGGAAAGGAAAGGAAAGGAAAGGAAAGGAGAAAAAGCTCAGAAGAAACACAGCCTAATTTTGGCCCGAACACTTTACTCCATTTTATTTCATCTGACGTGAGTATGTAATGATGTTAACTCAGCCCTGATCACATCGCGTGGGTGAGTGGGGGAGGTCTGGAGAGAACATAAAAATCTTGGAAGCATCCTGAGACGCCACAAACCCTGACAATGCTGCCACCTATGGACCAAAAGTGCCAACATCAGCTGCGCAGAGCCGTTTGCAGGGACACTCCGCGATGAAAGAAGCAGATTGTACGAGCAAATTCAGACTCCTGCACAAGCCTTAATTCACCTGGTGAACTGATGGAGCGGCTACTTTGGTTATCTAGTTCAATGCCTTTATATAATTTAATTAGGATCATCAACACAGCAACCTAACCTGCCTACAGAAATTACGAGCTGCAACTCCAGACCCCATATGAACTCTTTTGCTCAATTAAAGCTAAGCAGCTTTTTATAGAAAGATTTTTTTTTTCCCTTAAAGTGCACACAAGGAGCAATGGAGCATGATATGCCTTTTTTCACATTAAGGTAATTATGTAAAGGCAGTAACATTAAAATTACTTGCTGAAGTCCAAAATTTACACTGCTATTGCGGACATTTAAGCCTGTCATTTTAAAGATATTGTTACAATTTTCCTATTCTATGGAAGAAACATGGGTGATTAGACCTAATGCCTTCAGATATCTTCATGTCACTCTCCTAATATTAGCACTTACTACTAAAATACTATGATAATCTAGAAAATTAATTTTCTAAAATCTGTTTGGGAATAACCATCTGTATTTACACCTTTTTTCCATTTATACACTGTATATATTTCATATAATAAATCAGCATAGCTATTTTATTGTCACTACTGGCAAGTTCTGTCCCTTTTCAATCTTACAGTCCTTACTAGGAAGCTAATTCCCCTAGCTGGAGGAAAGTAGCCCCTAAACGGATTCACTTCTCAACTATTTAAAATAAAATAAAATAAAATAATTAAAATATTCCTCAACTAATCTGCCAACGCTTTACTGTCATACAGCAAATAAAGGAAGATGAATAGGGTGCAGTAGAGAACAAGCTGGTAGGCTCTTGTCTATGTATCCATGGAGGGACTGGAGACCACAGAAGGGTGATCAAATCTTAGGTGCCACTTTCTACTCCCAAAGTTAGCACTCCATATTGCATTACAATCATTGTACAAAATGCAGAAGCAGAAACCTGACAGGATTCAAAGTAGACAAAAATGGTGCTGGCAGGCAGGCTCCAAAAAAAATAGGATTTCTGTAAGTTATTGGCTATCTGTAGATCCTTGGAGAAACTACAGGGGTTTTTTGAGCACCTTTACAAAACAACTGATGTTCCCAATGTGTTGTACCAGAACATTAAGGTAAGTCATGACAATATTTGCTATGTCTAGGTGAGGTCTTTGAAAATGAGCACCTTTGGAGAAGACAGGAGAAACAACATGAAAGAAGACATTGAGAAACACATTTTCTGTGTTTTTTCAGACTGTCCTGCTTATACCATGTCCTCATTTCAATGATTTCTGTCTTGTACATTTCAAGCATCAGTCTGCAAAGTAGTCAGTTCTACAGTCTCACATATTTTCCCATATTTTCCATCCTTCCCATCTGAGCACTAGTCAGCTAACTCTCTATAAGGGCATTAAACCTTCAGTACTTGGGAACTACCCCAATTAAAGTAAATTTTGTTCTCATTTATTTTCATACTACCCATGTACCAAAGGAAAGGCCCTGATATAACTAGCAGAATAAAATTGGTACTGGTAGGCAATGTGGAATGGAGAATCAATCCCACAACCTGAGTAAGAAGCACTTGAGAAGTTAGAATATCTTCTTCTGTATTTTCTTGAAAGAAATACCTGAGTTATTTTTAAACATATTCATTAGTAGCTTCTTATTTATTATGCACATGCATAAAAGTGAGAATAAGAGTTATCCTATTAAAATCAATAGAAGTACTCCTGTGATTAAAATTTCATTTCTGCTGAAATAGGGCCTTACATTCTACATACACTTCCATTCAATACGTGCATATTGTGAATATTAAATAATGCTAAATTACTCCTTTTTTCATAATAGAATCAGCTTGACAGTTACACTGTTCAAGCACTGAGCAGCACATATTACAATGGCAGCTCCCTATCATGCAGTAATTTTCTTCCTTTTAATATTCTTGAAATTTAGCTCTCACAAGGAGGTGAAATGATTCTGTCTTTGAAAAGTAGTTTGGCATACTCCTTTAGACTTTACATCTAGTCAGTAAGACTCTACTCTCTCATGTATCAATGTCTTTGAGTAACATGAGTTTGTTGAGTCTTGCTGTTCTCAGTTCTCTTAAGGAGCAGAGTGAGGATGGAGAAATTAGTCCCTCCTAGATTTCCATTTGAGAATAATAAATGGGGCCACCACCTCCACCTTGACCATCACTGTGGAACTCTCTTTTTTGTTTCCACAGCAGTGGAGTGGAAGGTTGAAAGGAGTACAGGAAGACAAACAATCTTGTCTTTCACTTCCCATTAGATACTGGTTGCTCTGGTTTTCTTCCTGGGCTTAAACAGTATTAAAGGTGAGGGTACAAGTAGAGATCTTCACTGCATTCTTCTTGGGCACCAAGACAGGTCTAATGTCTCCTTAATCATTTAATGAAGTCGGAAGTCCATAGATTTAAGAGGTGAAAGAAAGAAGTGCATGACTAGTGGTAGAACTAGTAGATACCAAATACAACACACTTTGCTTTCATTAAATTTCACTGCCATGATTCAGGCAGAGAAAAGGAGGACAATGACAGTTCCTGAACACCTCTCTTTTAGGAATTAGGTATTGGGGCAGACAGCGAGCTCAAAAATTCTGGGACAGGGTCAGCCCTTGTGTCTTTTTGCTGGAGGTGTCAGGACCTGTGTGCAGTCTTCCAGGAGCATAGATTTCCGTGGATGTCCCATGGCTAATTGAAACCCCCCTATTCCTCAGGGTATGATTAGAATTTTCTACCTTCTGAAAGACAAAACACAAAGGTGAAATTATTGCACTCCTGCCACCTGAGGGTTAGTACAAGGGTTAGTACAGTATTTCTGTAACTCAAAACCAGATTTTATCTGTAAAGAATCTGGATTTGGAGGGAAAGATGCATTAAAAAAAAAGAGAAAGGATCAGGCATATCATCTGTGATTCTATCAGTTGTGACTTTATCTGACAGCTCATAGGAATGTCACAGTAAACAACAATCCAAAGAGAACAATAGATTCATAAACATTAAAGATAGAAAGGTCTGTTTTGTAATGACTGTTTTGTTGTACTTCCTTATTATATATTAGGCAATCTATTGTTTTCCCCCATCTTATTTTAGGTTTTTCTCCAAAACTACATTCTTCATAGATTTTTGTCTAGTAGATCTAAGTCAAATCAGTCTGCTCTACCAGATAATATAACAATTCTGTAATTACAATCCTTATCTGAAAAGATGACCTCATTGGACTTCAGAAATGGTTACCTATATTTGATTTAGATTGGGTTAAAAATACAGACTAACTTAAATGAAATACTCATTATTAAAAACTGAAGACTGTGGATAGGAAATACTGAAAAAGTAAATACTTGCATTTATGACTCGTTGTTTGTCGGATTAACAATTCTTTTAAATACTAGATTAATTTAGCTGTAACAAGTGCATTGATGTAAATATAATAGGACGTTCATAAGGGGAATTGCAATTCTAAAAAAAATTTAAAATTCCATATTTACTACAATAAATGTTATGCCAAAAAATTTTATAGCTACCAGAAACATAGAAAATACTATACCCAAAGCTAGAAAACTGTTCCAGTGCAAAGCATGCCTAATATATAACCTCCCAAATACACAGTATATTCCTAGTAAAGATATAAATTATGGTTGCAAATGAGACCACAAACAAAATTTTGCTCAAGGCATGAATCATAAATTCAAACAATAATCATCTCCTGCATGAGGCACAACTACTTTGTTTACTTCTTATACCCTGTTTCCTAAACATGAAGATGAAAGTAGGTCAAGTAAATTTAGCATCTTTTCACATGAAGTATGTTATGATAGCGGGTGGCATAGCCTAATTTACAATTACATGAGTTTACATGAATATGAAAATATGTGTTTTCACTGTGCTGTGTCATTACACATATTGACATTTTACTCACAATGACACAGAATCATAGAAAACACCCAAGATTTGGAGAAGGGGGGGAGCAGAAAGGGAGAGAAATATTTACCACAGTTGTGGCCTGAATGAAATATCGACGTATTAGGAAAGACCTTCATATGATGTTGAATGTTATTTTTATAACTGCTTGTACGTATGTTTATGCAGTGCATTACAAGGGAAGAAGAGGGAAACTGAGAAACCACTGGTTTATTTAATTTCTAAAAAGTTTCAATTTTGTTGTACCTATTAATAAAGAAAAAGCTTTTCTCAGAAAATTTCAAAACTTAACAGCCATGTTTCTTGACATTGGATCAAAATGCAAAAGAAACTTTAAACCAAAAGCTGGAATCAGAAACATTGTTATTAATCATTCTGCCATGAAGTTTCAAGCATGATTCATCTAGGAAACTTACTTGAAATAAATAAGTGTTTTGTTTTATTATAATGATTTTCTCTTATGGAAGGCAGAAGGATTTTGGTATAGACAAAGAATGTTATTTCTAGAACAAACAGGTTCAAAAAGACTTTCTCATCAGCTGTGGATGAGTATCTTGCTGAGATATTAGTCTATCAAGAATATGTCTTGTTTAGCTCAACTAAACCAGGTTATTTATCCAACTTTAATGGAATAAAAGGTACTTCAACATAAATTCTGTTTTCAAAGAAGAAATCTTTATCTGTATATACGTGTGGATGAATAAGCATATTTGATAAAGAAGAGCAAAAGGATGGGAGAAGGTCACATACCAGTAGCTGCTTCCACATAAATCAGGAATCACAGTATCACTTTAGTTGAAGAAAGTATTTAACATAATGGTGGGTTCTAGTATACATTCAAATTGTCACAAGTCTAAGTCTAGTACAAATTGCAAAAATAGTGGATTTCTTCTTGAACCACAGAGCTTAAAGCTTCAACACAGCAAGGTACTCTGAAATTCACTCATGATCCAGGAACCAAATCACATGGTTGAGGTAAGCATGAGGTGAAATGCTTTGCTGAGGTACAGGCACTGGCAGCTTTCTGAACCAACACAGCCTGTCTGTTAAACTGTGTTGAATTCCTGAAGAAACTTGTCCATATAAAGAGACATCCCATTCTAATTAGGCTTCATTATGATTTGTTGCATTATTTGAATATGAGACAGCTATCTCTGTGTTTTGAAATTTGGAGAGTTTTTTTGCAGTTAAGACCTTGTTTACAATTTCAACCAAAACCACTTTTTTCCAGTCAAGTTATAAAATGCTAAACACAGGGAATTACAGCTAAAAAAATGTAAATTAATTAAATAAATAAATAAATAAGGCAACAAATCTTTTCTTCTAGTTTGATCAAAATAATCCCAAATAACTAATGAGAAATATAATCATATGTTTACTGTGTTTACCACTGCAGATGAACTAACAAAAAGTTTTGTTGTTTTTAAGACTTACCCAAATACTATGAACCAAAATTTAGTCAGACTCTCTCTATATATTTTAATGAGCAGAAAGAATAGAGGCTCGGCTACCAAGGTAAATAGTAATATGCAGTTGTTTTATATGTGCAGTGTCTGAACAACTTGATTTTATAAAGAAAAAGTTGCTGAAATCAGACATGTGACATTCTGTAATATCGATCTTAAAGAAGAGATTGTACCATGGGCTTCTTCCTTTTTCATTTGCAATTGTTTTACATGTCTATGGCAATTTCAACAATTACTTGCTAAGAAAACCCCACTATTGGAATGCTGTACTTTCACTTGTTGCAATGAGGCAACTGAAAACAAGGAGAAGCAACAACAAAAACTGAGCAGCCTTTTTTGACAACATATTCTTTGCTAATCACTGTTTGAAAATCACAGTAGTGATTTTTTAAAATTGTAAAAGAATATACACAATGTGTATTCACTGGCCACTAGAAACTAGACTGGCCAAACAAGGAGAAGCAACAACAAAAACTGAGCAGCCTTTTTTGACAACATATTCTTTGCTAATCACTGTTTGAAAATCATAGTAGTGATTTTTTAAAACTGTAAAAGAATATACACAATGTGTATTCACTGGCCACTAGAAACTAGACTGGCCAAAATAAATCACGCTTTGTAAGCAGGACAATAAAATCACTAAGTACTGAATAAAGTAATTCTAAATATGTTTACCAAAAGCTGCAGGATGCTATATATATTGAAAAATGGCAGGGCACAGTTATTCATCAGCTGCTTGCTATCCCAAGTTATTTGCAAATAAGAACTGACTCTGAGGCTTTGGAATAAATAATGGTATAGAGTTAGTACCCAACATATAGTTATGTGGTATTCCCAGCATTATCTATTTAGTACCTTGGCAAAATAAACCTCAGTAAACGTGCTGGTCTGTGTTACAAAAGCCAAAAGAATGGTGAAATGTGTTGGCATTTTTACTGCTACTGACACTTGTTCACTAGTTACCCACCAAGATACATATTTCAGCCTGACCACTGAAAAGCTTTCAAGGGTGAACAACTTTCAGCCACAATATAGAACTGTGGCTCTACACTGTTGAAAGCTTATATTTCACCTCTGCACTGAACTTTGCACTTGTTCTAATTCCTTCTCCTTCTACGATCTTTCCTAGCTTTGCAAATGTCCTCATTGAGAAAAAGTGCCAGAAGAAGCAAGTGCTGGAAGAGCAGAGGTTAACATTTTCTCCTATGGAAAATCATAGCAATGACATTTTTCCCTCACAAAGCATTTGCCTCTCTGCAGTTGGCTTTTCCCAAACTGTTATCTTCCAATATAATGAAATAAGTGAGAATAGATGAGCTTTTAACACTTCCATAATACATTCTACCTAAGGATCTCCAACCATTTACAAGTTCCTTTCATTAAAAATGTATCTCTGGGCATACATTCAGCATACATGCATGTTGTTTTTATCCTAAGGGACTTTTCTGGAAAGTTCACCCTGACCAGGAAATTACAAAATGTGAATTTGAAATTTCCATCAAATACTACTCTTTGATGTCTTCCCCATATCCATTTCCTGGTTGGTTGGTTGGTTGGTTGGGTTTTTTTAAGACCAGGGTTCCCAAATGCATTTTGTTGTAAAGGTCAGAGTCAAGATATATTCCTTTGCAGGCCACAAAAGAGAGAAAGAATTAACAAGTAAATGTGACATACGTCACATTAGTTCCAAGCAGAATTTTTATTAATTTTAAAACCAAATAAGAGGGGGGTTGGGTTTTGGTTTGTTTGAGGTTTTTTTAATCAATATGCCTAAACTCCCAATACTCCGTGCATTTCTCCTATACATTACACAGAACGCTGTAGTTCTTTCCAGTCAAACAGAAAGGTCAGGTAGATAGTTATTCCTGGTGCCAAAGTGGTGACAGACTAAACTAATACCTAAGAATTTTTAGGTTGGATTACAAGTGAAAGTTTATGTTGTTCTACAGTTATTAAATAGAAGTTTTTTGACTAATGCAAGTCCTCAAAACCAACATTTAAGTCACTTGCTAATATGTGAGAAGTTACGCTGCATGACTAGCATTTGGGTACTTTCTAAGTGTCTAAGAGCTGCCGTTGAATATACCATTGATGCTACTGAGTAGGCAGTGCAGCTTGATGAAGAAAAATAATGAAATTAATAAAGGAAGATAGAGAGGATATGTAGAAGAATTGAGCCATGACATATCTAAGGTTTTGTTAATTGTAAAAAACAAGGACTTAGATTTTCAGGAGTTTTTAAGAAATATGGGTCAAATCAAAATCACTTCTGAAATATGCATACTTAGAAAATTTCTCAGGACATCTGTTTGCTAATGGACCTTTGAATTTACACATTTTTTAAAAAAAAAAAGAAACTAGTAGAGTCATCTCATCATTATTCTTCCTTCCTTTAATCTGCTTAGCAAATGTTAATAAAAGTGCAGAGTACCTCTTACAAAGCATGAAGTCACACAACTACCCTCACTGAAGTTTTGAGCTTTGAAGATTTCATTTACTTAAAAAATAATGAATAGAAACTTGAAACATACTGAGAATTAAGCTAAAGACAGGAACTGACCTTTATAATGGCCAAGTGACCAAGCCCTTGGCATGACTGCAGAGGAGTGCAAGCAGTTTTTCCCACAACGGTAGCAGGGGTTATATATCAGAATCTTCAAAGTTTGTGGTTTTTACTCTTCCCTATTTTTAAAGAAACCTCTATGAATTCAGCAAAACTGATTACAATGAAAATTGAAAGTTGTCTGAAAATCACATATTTTAAATAACAAGTCAGCTTTTGTCACACATAAGTCACCTTCATTACCTGTGTCACCAGCAATTTACAAATCTTTCACACACCTGAAGCATAATCAGACTTTTATTCATATGTGGTATCTTCTAATGCAAATCTGTCTTCTGTGTAAAACCAAGGCTTCTGTGCTGTAGGTGGAACGAAGGGTGAAAAACACTCTACCAACAGATAACCATCTGGCAGATTCTCTTTCTCTCTCTGCTATCTCCATGTGATTTTTATCACTTTACAAAATGTCATTAAGCAAACAGAGAAGACCACAAGCAAACCTTTAGTTTCACAAAATCAGGTTTTATAAACTGTTGAGAAACACTGACATGTAATGAAACCCTATTTCCTATATGCCTTCCTCTTTGTAAATGATTTGTTTCCCTCCCTTCATGTATAAATAAACAGAAGTGTCTGTATATTTGCTTCTTGGTATTTTCTCTTTCTTCTTTTTTCTTTTTTTTTTTATTTGGTCATCATAATCAAGGGCTATTACAGCAATAGATCTTATCTTTAGAATGGCAGTCCCCTTGCACCTTCAGTTCAGATTTTTGTTTATGCTTGGCTGCAATTGTGGCTGTTTCTGATAGTTTTAGGTCAGCCATGACAGACTATGGGTGACACTAAATAAACAAGCTGGGAGTCTGTGACTAGGAAGGAATGATACTGGTTCTCAGAGTTTGATTTTCTCTGGTTAATCAACAATTTTGTTCAGAATAAGTCACTGTGAAAAGTCACTGCTAGACTATGCATATCATGCTGTAAGGTTTAAAAAAAAATTATTAAAACACCCTCACAACTCACTTAGGCAACCAGAAAGAACAAATCATGCTCAATCTTGTTTTGGTTATAGTAGGCTACAGAATTTATTTGTTTATTTAATTTATGTTCAGCTATTTCTTCCTGTCTCCTCCCTTCCTTCTCTCAGTTAAATTCCAAGGCAGTAAGTCGATCTGAGCACAGTCTTTTGGGGAGTAGATAGGACACTTCCTTACAGCCTGCTCAAGGGGGATAAAAAATTCAATGACCAATTTACTAACTATACTCACAGAATAAGATCCCATGAGAAGGGGTAAAATATCCCAATCAAATGTGTACCTGCTCCAGTTCTCTTGATTTTACTGTCTATATTGAAAGATTTTATGCATTTCTTACAACTCCTGTTTCTATAGTCATATCATTATGCCAGTTTCTAAACTCAGTTTTCATTTATTAATTTTTTAACTGCATTGCTTGCCTCCATGGTCATGGAATAAGCCTTTAAAAATGTGTACCCTAAGGCTGAAATGCCAACACAATAATAATAATAAAACCTTATTTTTATGCATTTATTTTTAAACTTCAGAAATCTTAAGTCAGTCTTGTGATGAGGAAGAATATGAGAACAGACCCTTTTAAAGCCTGAGGCTGGTGATGCTGCCTACCTGGGATTATGAATGTATTATAAATTTTTATTTTTAATATGATGTTTTTACCTGGAATAATAAAGGTCCTTCAAAATTCATGTAAATTACAAGAATAATAAATTATTTTCATGCAATTTTCACTTCTTTAAAATTTGGCCTGGAAGTCAAATGCAGGCTGAGAGTCAACCACTGAGCTACCCAGGGGTAAGCAGTATCTCAGTGCAGTTTCTAGTGCACAGACATTCCTTTCAGAAACCAAAACATCATAATGCACATCTTCTTGCAAAACCTCCACAGAGAAGTGAATAGTCAGAAAACCTACTGTACCTAAACTTTCATAGCAGTGGGCTTTCTGAAACTGGATTACCTGTTATGTGCTGGTAAATGAGAAGAAACTTTTATGAAGAGACCCTCTACTAGCATCTTGGAAGATGTACATGTCCTGTTCATAATTCAACTAATGCGGTTCACTAAAGTATGAGCTAAACTATTTCTTAAGCTCACCTTGGTCATAGCATCCTGATGCAACATCTAGTAGCTACCTAAATTAAAACATGGAATTGTATGGAAATAGTATAAATATGATTTTTTTGAGCTGTGCTATGCCTACTGCCAGAGCCTATCCTGATCTCTTTGAAAACTAACTACCGGGTTATCAGTGTCCAAGTTTAACATTGCCTAGGGTTATTTTATTTTTAAATTGTTCTATATCCACCCAAACCATCTCAGCTAAGTCTTCAACAACCCAGGCCTTTAGAATCAAACGTTCGCCAGCACTACTATGGTTTAATTAGCTGCGCATTTGCCTCCTGGCCAGACCCAATAAATATGCATGTATTGGCACAGCTGCATCTCAGCATGCATACTTAAATTAAAAATGTTTCCTTTGATGCTCTGGCAATCTTGGCATTCATTCACTTTGCCAGAAGCAGTATCAAATCACAAAATACTTGTCCAGTCATCATCACAATATACAATCATAAAAATGTGTTACCAGTTTAGCTGCTCATATTACGTGCAAAGTAACCTGAAATTCTTCCTGCTTACTGTACAGTTATGGAGAAGGATGTTCCCATGCTTCTCGTGACTGAAAGGTATTCCCATATGCCAATAAGATGAAACTGGCCAAACAACACCTGTCTTCTATTGAGATTAGTTGCACTAATTTATATTGAAAGTGTTATTTTTGTAACTACAGTTGCATTTTCTATTTAAAAGATGCAGAATTAATTTGTTCTGTTTTCTCCATTTGACATTAGCAGCTTTACGGAACAATGACCTCGCTAGTCACTGATGATGAATTATTAGCTATTTTTACCAAAAGAAGGAAAATTTAATATTATACCCACTTTTTAAAGGACACACTGACAGGGTGGGTAATAGTATACATTTTTTTCTCACTATTGACCTCTCCATACTAAACTCCAGTCTAGTCACAGGAGCAGAGGAGGTAATACCTGTAGACAGACATGTATACTTGAATACCCGTAGGAATTTCAACCAACCTGAAATTACTAAACAACACAGCAAGGGATCTCACAGTACGTGTGGGTGGTAAGGAGTGATCTGAGGAATGTTAGGGAAAATTATGAGATCAGGTGTTGCACCGGAATTCAAAGCACTTTCTTCTCTTCCTACTGAGATACCCTGGGAATTCAATAAGTCTCTTCTATAAATACTTAACATGCTTCAAGTCTACAGTGGAAATCCACCAGGTTAAAGATTCTGACGTACTATCAAAGAGCATGTAGAGTAACTAGATAAATAGTCAAATTCTCTGTAGATGGTTAAGTATCCTGTTATTTCTTCTGAAATCTAGCGTGGTTGGCGTTTATTTTTATACAAACATCAAAGGTGGACAAATAAAATCCCTACAATGAGATTCTTCATCAAACATCAGGAATTCTACTTGCGGATTGGGGAAAAAAATCTTTATTGAAACCATTAGCTGCCCTGAGTTTTTAAAATCAGAACACAAAAAACCCCAGAGAAATGAAATATCTCTTTTCACAGTAAAATTCCCAACCTACCAGAAACCCAGAGCTCACTCTCATTTTATGGAGCTAGATCTACTGTGGTAAAACCAGAAAAAAGAAATATTTATTGGTCACCATATTCATTAAAAATTATAATCAGTGTTTGTTAAAATGTATTTTAAAAAATACTGCTGTACCACACTGAGAATATAACATCTGCTAAATCACCATTATTTTTTAAATCTGGTTGTCAACACAGTTTTGCACATGGTTTGCTGCGTTCTTAAACATTACCTCTTTGAAAGTTAAAAGTCTTTTTGCACTAAGATAGCAGATAGAGATTTAGATATATCAAAGATATAATTGCCAACACTGAATTTTCTCCTGAATATTAAACGTCTTTCTGAGGAAGAAAATGATTCTTTTAATGGTCAGAATATTATTTTCTGAGAAACACAATTGGATTAGAAACTGAAGACTAAACTTGATTTTTCAGCTCAGTTAAACTTTAGAAGTACCAGCACACACTTCCATGAAACAGAATGTTTCACAAGCTTTGCATGTGCTGTGTATTACCATAAATCTAGAAAATATATTTTTAAAAATTGTAAATATTCCTATAATGACTAGTGAAATACTGAATTATGCTCGTAGAAAAATAAACTATAAGCTTCAAGGGAAACACCGGGACTTCATGGGCTGGGTTTTGATTTTTTTTCGGCTCCAAATTTGCCCCAAAATCCCAAATGTTAAAAGTCTTACTGGGAAATAAAGTCCCAATTCAGGATAATTAAAATATTTTTTTATGATAAAATTGGAGTTTCTCATTAATACAAAAAACAGTGTAATATTAAATTTTTAATACTATTTTCTCTAATAAACAGAAAATTAATTAAATTATTAAGTAAATAGTTTTAACTAAAAGAGCAAAAAAGAAAAATTTTGGTTTCTTTACAAGAAAACTTAAGAGAAAGAGGTTTATTCCTCTGAAATTCCTTGAAATGAGTTGAATTGCACTTTCTGGTGGAAAATTTTCAGAGAAAATTTCTCATCCAAGATGAAAACAGGTGCTTCCTGTGAGCTATATTTCCATGTTTGTGTTGATTTGCTCGATATTTTGGTGTTGATGAATATACAAAATAACAAAAGTAATCATACATTCTTCAGGAATCTCTAGGAGGGTATTAAATTAAGCTAGCAGCACTGATACTTTTATTCATGTTGAAATAATTAACAATTCCAAGGCTATTAATGGTGTATTGTATGGCTATTTTAGACTGGGTAGGATGAAAGAAAAAACCTTTTGGTGACTCTTGCTCTCACTAAAATTTAATTACCTTTACTTGCTGACCTCATGTTTTATGTAACAGTACACTCCAAAAATGACCTCATAAATGGCTACTAATATAAAGGTAAAGTCTTCTTTTTTTTTCTACAAAGCAACACAGCATAAAGGGTTTTCTTTTTAGGGTTTTTTAAACGACATTTGCAAAGTATTCTTATAATTGCTAACATTATATATTCCAGCATTACCTGTGGGACCAACTAACTCTGAATTTAATTGAAGTCAGAATGCCTCACTTTGACAAGGTCACTTTTTAAAAGGTATGATTGCATAGGATTTTTGATTTTTCTTTTCTGAACTAGTTATAACCTGTAAAATCAGTTATGAAGAATTATATCTCTGCTACCAAATATTAGTAAAGACAAAAGTGAAAATGTTACCATTAATGGACATAAAATTTATGGATTATGATGACATATACTAAATCTGGAAGGCTGTACCTCACTAGTAAAAAAAAAAATGTAACTGTGGCCTGGCCAAAGAACATCAGTTTTCAGCAGCTACTTAACATGAACTGTTTAATTTCGCAAATTTAGAGAGGTAGGGTCAAATTCACCCCTGATTTCACTGTAATCATTGTTGAGTGCAGACTGTTGTTTTACCCTCCTAAAAGTAGCAGGGGAAACGAATCCGATTAAAATCTCCAAACAATTTGACTATCAGAATAAAGATATGACATAGTATGTTTTCCCTTCATTTAATCACATTAAATAAGATAAATATAAGAGCTAATAAGTAGGTACTGAAACCAAAAGGTCTCAAGATAAAAATAAGAGCATTTAAAAACTAAAGCATCTAGCTGTTCAAACATATTATCAAAGATGAGGAGAATTTTCAACACCTCAAAAATATATTACCAAAATTCATCTGACAAAAGCACAGCATCTGTAGGAAGTACCTTACAGTCTCAGAAATCAGGAAAATAAAGCATTTTACATTGATATAAAAGACTCCTTATAAAAGCTTGTTTTGAAAGGGAATATGGAACAATCTCTCCATCTGATATATAAAAGGAAAATCAAAAATATTTTGAATTTTTTGCACTCAATTTTTTCACAGTTCTCTCTTTTTATGTTACTTCTGTTCATTTTAGCAACAGAAAGGGAAAGAATAAAGAGAAAAGGAAAAATAACAGGGAAATAAAATAAATCAAATTAAAGACTGCAGGGAAATATTTTTAATACAATTGCTTTTCTGAAAATGTAGTGTAAAATACCACATTTTTTAAAATTAGATTTTTAGCAGGATTTAAAAACAGAGTGGTAATTCAGAATTCCAGTGAATGACAAAAAGAAATAAATTTGCTAGCTATTTTACTAGAAGAAAGATGAAGAAATAATCCTTTGGGAAGGTGTTTTCTGAAAGTCAAAGAAAAAAATTTAATATTTTCCTTCAAGATGAGTTTATTTCACTTCATAAGTGGATACCTAAATGCAGTTTCTGAAAACACACAGGTAACACCTATTATGTTGCTACATCTTGCATACAAAAATAGACCAACAAAGCAAAGAGTACCATCAACAACTAAAAACCTCATTCTTTGGACATCTCTCAGTGGCACTTTTCACTTTTTTTCTGGGAGAAAAAGTCACATATATTTCAACACAGCTCCTCTTCCACATATTTAAATCAGAGGAAACATGATTAATTTTTTTTAACTGAAGTGAAAGACTTGTCCATTGAAAGGTTAGAAATTGTAGACCTCAGATACTCAAAACATCCTTAGGCAAATTTTTTAAAATTGAATCTTATGTATAGCATATCTCTGCATGTTTCTAAGACATGTACACGTTTGTCTAGAGGTCAGGAATCTTCTAAGGCAAACAAATCAGAGGACATAGTTGATTATTGACACATATTTCAAATTGATAAATAAATTCCAGTACACAACTTTTGTATTCATGAAGCTAAGTCATATTTTCATAGATAAAACTGTATCTGATATTTTCTGTACATTAATGCATAATTTGGGGCTAGCATCCATTAGTGTATATACAAATGTATGTTTTGCCCTGGATAAAACTTTGGTGTGCATTGATACTCCTCTTGAGTAAAATTTGAGTGTCAATGTTTGCCTTGTAACTATGGGATGGCTGTAATGACCAGAGCATATGCTGTAAAATATTGTCTACAGATATCTTTTTTAGAAAAAGTAAATGCAGGGTTTTATGTTTTATATAGCTGCCCAAAGGTATTTAAATATTTTTGAAGAGAAAAGCAACTAACAAACCTAAATATATTCCCACAATGAGCTATACAAAAAAAGGAGTCCCAAACTTTCCAAAGTATCTTAATGAGGGTTAAAGGTCACTGCTAAATAAAACTGAGAAACAGAAAGGACCAGGATCCTGTTTCCATTTCAATGTGCCTCATGTTTATGTTTTGCTGTCTGCAGGGGAAATGCTGAAACAATTCCACTTACAAGGAGGTTACAAACAGGCTGACTATTGCAGCTGGCTGGAAGAAAAAGTTTGTGCTCCACAGGTCTAAGGTGAATGCAAGTTCACACAGACCAGACACATGTTAAGCACCAGGCTTATAGCTGACATTTCTCTGCAAATCCTTTCCTAAAAATTACAATCTAAGCTGTTAGAACTGGGCTGAACTCCAGTTCCTTTAAATCATGTTCCACAGACCCAAAACAATAACACTGACTTTAATTTTAACTTCTTTACCACTACTAAAACTAAAATTTTATAGAAAATGCTAAATTATAAAGATGCGCTGTGCCTGCAATTAGCATAACATTAAACAGAGAAAGATCTTAAGGGTCCCTGGAATAGAAAACAATTGCTAACGATAGTCATCAAAGCAATATGGTGAACCTTAACCTATCCTAATCACTTCTAAATTCCCAGTCCTAAAAAAAGACTGCTACTTTTTTGAATTTCATTTTAGTGTCTTGAAACCAGTGTTATGGCTCTAAGGAAATCTTTTCTCCTCAAAAGTGTGTATACTGCTCTGCTAAGCACATTCTGCTCCTACTATCTAGAATGTGCTGCATAATGAATTGTGAAAGTCTGTCTTTAATCAACATGTTCACCTTAAAAGCTATGAAGTGCACCAAAATCTCTTATGTGGAATATAGGATACTTTGGGAGACTAGTTCTCAACAAAGAATAGTTCTTGACTGAGCTATCAATAAACGAGTTTGAACTCAGCTTCTACAGTGATGGCCACCTCAATGACCAAAATCCAGATATTTTGGTAAAACATGCAATAATTACATAATTTGACAGGACAGTTACACTTACTTGAGATCAACATAAACTGACTTCTATACAATAACAGTGGAAGAAATCTCAGTGATCAATTTACCATGGTCAGAAGCTCTAAAATGGATTTCTAAGTGGAAGAGATAAAATACACTACCCAACTGTAGTTCTTATAGTAGTGATTCTGGAAAGCCCATATCACCAAATGCCCCTTAACCGCTTTTTCTGTAGTTCTAGTTAATGAACAAAAGCCACAACTTCATGTGAAGGTTGGTTTAAAACTGGTTATGCAAATAGGCTATCATCTTCAAAGTTTACCAAATAAAATACCTTTGAATTTGGGAAATTATATTTTACTGGAGAGAGGTTTCCCTACCAACTATGCAAACTTAAACTGCAATAGCAGTGTTTTTGTCACCAATTATGAGTGCTTTCAGTTACATGAGAAAAATATTATTCCAGGGATACCCATGTTAAGTAGTTTATTTCCCACTACATTCCTGAATCACATTAAGCAATTTGTGGGAACTTGGGAACACTAATTTAGAAACAATACTTTCCTTTAATTTCTTCTTCCTGGTAGGTGTAACTAATGTCACTTGCGCTTGGTGTTCTGAAGTCATCCTGAGACATGGATAGGCCCAAACAACTACCTTGTCTGACAGAAAAATGAATTACTTTATATATCACAGAGAAAAATTTCAGTGAACTAGTGGATAAATAATACACCAGGATTTTGATTCCTGTGCACAGTATGCTTCAACAATTGATAAACTCAGGCATCACCTTTCTATTGAAAGGTACTTCTGTTCTTGATAGCTTGTTTCTGTCTTGCCTAGCCTGAATTTCACTTGGTGTGTTCTCACTATTCTACTGATATTTTTCGTGAACAAAATCGTCTTGAACATTCTTCTAGGTAAAGTAACAATTCAGTCTAGCAGATTGTCAGAGCCAGAACCTTCCTAGGACTGCAGTTAGTGCCCTCCAGGTCAGCTTTCAGAAAGATCTGTCTCAGAAGCCCCAGCTGGCCTTGAAGATCTTTGAGAACAAGCTGGAAGAAGCTGCAGCAGGAGTTCCTGTGTCATTTGGTTGGGAGAGGGATTCAAGCACACGTTGTCATACTTGGTCCATGACAGGACTGCATCATAGCTATCGCTCTGGACCCCGTGGATATGGATTCTGACCCTGACCTCAGGCATGCCCAGTTACAGTGAACTTGCCTGGAGATCTGGATTCCTGTCTGAGCCTATTTACTGTCACTGAGCCTGCCCTGTTTCCCTCACTCTGGTGCTGCTGGACAGACCCTTGTCATCGAAGCCGTTGTCTCTGCTGGCCTTGCTGTCATCCTGGGCTGTTGGCCACCCTCCCCTAGGGAGCAGCACCTGCCTTTGGTGCTTCCTAACAGATGTCCTTAATCAGAAATACAGACTTATACTTAGATCAAGGAATAATGGCTTAAAAAAAAAAACAAAACAAAACTAAAAAGGCTAATTCAGGCCATGAATATATTGTTTGTGTAGGATATTTTTAAGACAAAAATCAGTTCCAACTCCTTCCCAGTCATCTCTTCAAGATGCAACGAGAAGGATGAGCCTCTGCAATGCTTAAATTTGGTGAAAATTTAACACATAATTTATTAAAAAAATAGCAGCTCAAAACTTCTTATTAGGAAAATTTTAGTTTTCTTTTTTAAATGCAGTGGTAAAACTAAAGCTCATGGAAATTTCTCTGGGTACCCTTAGAACTTTTAATGCCAGAATGAGTAACTCAGTGATGTTCTGTAAGAAAGGGCAGTGCTTAGGAGATGACCATTTTGATAGTGTTGTGGCGAGGCTTCCC
Organism: Corvus hawaiiensis; assembly: GCF_020740725.1. Taxonomy (NCBI): domain Eukaryota; kingdom Metazoa; phylum Chordata; class Aves; order Passeriformes; family Corvidae; genus Corvus; species Corvus hawaiiensis. The sequence goes on along the minus strand of NC_063218.1, from coordinate 30,634,474 downwards.
CCACTCTCTTCAGATGTTTGCACACAATAAATACAGATGCTTCACTGCAAGTCTTTAAGAAATTTCAGGCAACTCAGATTTAACAGATAGTTACACTGCCTTCCATGAACTAATGGAAGAAATTAGAGATATGTAATTAAATTTCAAAATGCAGATTTTACAATGGAAACTTATTCCATTAAGAAGCAAAATTACATATAAAGGTTACACAAACAAGAATTTTGAATCATACTTATACTATTGAGTTATATCTGACAATGCATCTCTAATAGTTTTTAGGAGGACACACTTAAAATTAGATTTGCAGTTTGTTCAAACATCAAGTCCAAGCTCAGCAGTATGATGCTGGTATATCTATGCTGTGTTTAGTATACTATCAAATACCATCCAGACAGGCTGCCTACAGTATGCCAGTGACAGCTCTTGTGGAAGACAGAGAATAATGTAGACATATTCAGTGACACAGTTATTTAGTTAGTGTAAAACTGTCATAGCCATTGATTTCAACAAATGTTTGACAATAAACCAAATCCAGGAACTTCCCAGCCTTGTTTTTGGTATCCTGTTTTGTGATGCTCAGATGTTCACCACAAAATCTTGTGAACACCCTGGAGATAATTTTTCTCTTCTTCATAAAACATGTCACTCTTTGTTCTATGGTTTTCACAGCTCTCAATGAAAGAGAGAAAAATTATCCTTTGAACCAGGTTCTAAACTCCTGAAGAAATAACAAACAATGGAAAGGACCATAGACACCACAGGGAAAAAAACACTTCTAGCACTCCTAAAAGTCCCTTTACCATGTACTCCTACTTACTTTGTAATGATTGCATGTTTTCCCTTCGGGCCCACTAAAGTATTTAATTGCAATTACACTCATTTACATAGCAGATGAGGCTAATTGCTGGTATTAGTTACCAAATGTATGCTTGTATTGTGAGGGTAAAAAAATGCCCTACAGAAAAGAAAAACGACTATGCCTCTAATTAAGGAGCTATGAGTCAAAGTGAGCTTGTTCAGAGATGTAAATATAGAATCAAGGGCTTTCAGAGTTCTGCAGTACATTTTATTATACCACTAGTTCCCATATTTCAGAGATAACACTGGCAGACCTCATAGTATATACAATGAACTATTCTCATTTTCTCAGAAGTAGGGATGAAAAGTTCCACATAAAGGCTCAGAGATATCTAGACTTCTAAAATTTTTAATTATAAATAAATTTGAATCTCATATCAGGAAGGTTTTTTGTGTATAATAGATACACTGAAGTTATTATGTGAAGCAGTTCCATCACCTATTCTTTTGGGCTAATTCCCAGGAAAAGTCTTTTTTTACGTTATTCAGACCTCAAACTGTTTCATGTCAATGGACTTCATTTTGCATGCAATTGTACACAAGGACTCTTAAAATACTACACTACTAAAGTGAATGTAAGAAGCAACAGGTCAAGTGGACACCCAGATGAATAACAATTCCAGCCTTTGGCCCTGGATACCGTGCCTAATATAAAAATTCTTAAAAGATTTGCATCTATACATCTATCTATATACACAGAGAGAGGGTTAGGCCCGGATGGTGAAATGATTTGTTAATTTTAGTTAGCTTCTGGAGGTCACAGTGAGAACAGAAGTGTGCCCATCAGTATCCTTTGGACAGGGTTGAAAAGCTCCCTATACACATTTAAAAATTAACACTTTATCAAACTGTGCCTTAAATTTTTTCTTTTTCCTGGAATTCTACCAAAACTTGACAGCAGTTAAGCTGTGGGTGTGCAGAAGCACTACATACGATATTTACTATTATATTCTTTTAGGTAGTTCCCCATTAGTCTGCTATGTTTTGCCTACGTTTAAAATTGAAATTCTTTTGGTTTTGGAATTTGCCAGTTCCCATTTCATCACAAGTTGTTTCTGCCTCCCACCAAAAAAAAATGCCACCTTCATTCAAAAAAATTAATTCTAACCTTAAAACAGTGAATTTGACTTTCTGTTGCCTTTCAGGTAATATAATGTAAGTACAGTGTAGTATACTGCCATTTTCATATAGAAAGACTTTAAGTGATAAAGGGCTGATAAAAATGAGAATCTATTGCTTTAGCTTTATTAGTTTTGTTATTCTTAGATGCTGCTTTATGCTAGTTTTAGATTTATCAGTGTTTGGTTACCTACACAGGTCATTTCATAAAATGAGACTGGCTATGAGCCACATTATCAGCTGCTCCCTATTTTCTTTCTGAAAAGAAGATGAAAAAAGTTTTAAACTGCCTGAAATACATTCCATGGATGCCAAGGTCTATGCCTTCTGAGTGCCTATTCTCATTAAAAATACACCTTTGTAGGACTAATCCCAAATGGTTTGATGACAGAGGTCATGCAAGTGTCATTTTTCAAACTTGTGTGAAAATCCATTTCAAGCCATCTTTCCCTCTTATATTTCACCTCATTTCTGGAGTACTTATGCAGCATACTTACTTAGCTAAAGCCCAAAATGTAAACAGGACATCCTCTCAGATAGGAGATCCCAACATGTTGAAAAGTATATGCCTTAGTTCTTAATCAGTTCTGGAAAGTATCCCAAGACTTCCACAAAAAGATACTGTTTCTGTTAATGTGGAACATAAACTTAGCCCTCAACATAAAACAAAACCAAACAACATCTGTCCTTACAGTTTGATTGTTTGTTCCATCCTAGTATAATTATTCTTGCATGACAGCAGCCCCTGCAGGCTATAGCCTTGCTTACTCTACTTTGCCCTGAAAGCACGCCCAGCATTTAGAGATGAAAACACTGTCAGAACTAGTGGACCTTCATTTAGAAATGCTTAGTGCTCCAGCACAGTCACATTCTTATAATTATCTGGGACTCTTTTAAATAGCATTTTTTCAATCCAAGTTGACCAAGAAAGATTTGTGCTTCCAAAAATCACAGGTCTCTGAACAAATCTCTGAAGATTCCAATAGGAAAAGTGGTCAAAGTGGAGAGAGATCAATTTTCACTGTTCATTTACAGGACTAAGTATTTCTTCTTATGTTTGATCATTATTTTAAGGCTTCTTTGCAGTTTCTCTAACTAGTAAAATCTCAACTGGGCATAAGAAAAAGGGAGAACATGCTCCAGTCACTACCCCTGCAGGTAGTGTGAAGACAGTAGAAAGCCACACATTTTCTGCCACTGTGACCAAAATGGGAAGCAAATGAGCTTCCAAAACAAAAAATGACTCAAAGAAGGAGGGTAAACACCAGATGAGTGCTATTTCTCCAATTATAATAACTTTTCCAATATTTTCAATCGATTTGACACTAAAACAATACATAGTTTAATCCCATTTGTGAACTATATCCCTGTATATCCCTGGCTGAACATGCAATTTTCTCTGTCTCTGGATCTGCAGAGCACCCCTACAACAGTACAACTTTGTCATAGCCACAAGGCTGCCTCTTTCTCTTGAGGGATATATGGTCTTCCTGGAAGACTGTCAGATCTAGCTGGGTGTGAAAGCTTGGTCCTACAGGGATCACAATAATGTAACCCAATCAGAAATGTCTATGAAGACCAGATATAGATTGTGTCTTGTCTGTGCCCTCTCAGTGGCATAATTCAAATCCTAACTCTGATCACACAAGACTTGGTTAAAGTTCACAGCTAAAGTGCTGACTGAATTATCATTGTTACCTGTATTTCTGATCATAAAGTTGCAAAGATTTTCTGCTATAAACATCATTTTGATAGTAGTTGTAGCCCTTTACTACCTTTTTCTGTACTGTTCACACAGCATGAGTGACACACTTTGTTTTTGTGCTAAATGTGAAAGTTCATGGCTCATAGCATGTCTAGTTTTCCACTGATAAGTTTGTCTCTTTTGAGCACTATGGGGTTGGTGAAATAGCTCTCAGAGTCAAGGTACTCCTCCCATTTCATACAGTATTTTTGTTCTGAACTCTCCACACTTTCTGTGATCACAGAGGCTGTGATTTATTATTTTGTTTTAGAGATCAGTTGCACAAATATTTCAAGTATAAAATTTAACAAAGTAAAATAGAGTATTTTCAAAACAAAAATGAACAGTTGCTTTAAGATCAGTAACCTGATCCTAAAGTTTGTTTAAGCAAGAAAAAAAATTCACTGAAACTAGAGCCAGCTTCACATGCAGTCTGTGTGCCTTAGAAATTGCTTTAGAAGAAGATGGAGCTTTGGTTAAGGGACCAAATTTTCAGCTCTCCTTATAACAGTACACAATAGAAGACTTACCTCTAAAGACTCATGGCTCCTAGGCAGATTCCTCACAGTCACAACGTTCCTTTAGTAGGAGAGGCACTGTGAAGAGAACAGAAGCCACAGCTTGCAGTGAACACAGACAATAGCCCCAGAAGTCTTTGCGAAAATTATAAATTCATTGTCTAGTCACTGCTTTTTTCCAGCAGTGGACAAAAAACTTAGAAATAAATGTTATTAATTTCATTGCATGACTTCTAAAAGCAGGGTTGATTGTATCTCTACCTTTGCCCTTGTAATGGAAGGAATGCTGTTACAAGAGAATGTTTCTCAGTTTTTCTCTCCTCTATTTACCTATGCCCAAAAGCAGATCCTGGGATTTAGAGAGCAGATGACCCACAGGCTGTAGATTATAATTCATTCACTTCTTTATGAGCTCTGGCCTTAACCGTTCAACGTTGCCATAGTTGCTCTGTGATGTGGAATGAACAGAAAAACAAAGAGGTAGAAGAAGGTGAAAGATTTGGCACTGTCACCTTGAAATTGGTTGGTAGCCTAAGTGTCATTGTGCTTTTTAATGAGAATTTCTTCCTCAGGTTTTAAAATTTGTTGCCTTTCAATGGTAATATTGCAAAAACTAGCCCTCTTGAAACACTCTTCTATGTATGGTATTGGTAGGGCTTCAATACCGTGAACAAGCTGCTGTTTCAAAAGTGCTATTTTTGGAAAAAAAAAAAAAACAATAAAATAAAAGAGCAATTTGATTGATTGTTTGTTTAATCAAAGAGCCTAATTATTTTAAATTTCATGGTTTTAAGTTCTTTACATATCTGTCAAGTCTTCATCAAGGGAATTATCCCTGTCACATCTCCACTGTGTTTTTGCCATCATTTGCATTCATTGGTTCACCAAGAATTGGACGTACAGTAAACAGGACTAGTAATATCTGAACATCTACTAATTAGCAGGGGAACCATACTCTTTTTGGGTTTGTGCCAAACATCTGAGAGCTGGAAGTGAAAGAAGCTCTCCTTGAGAATGCCTTCAGCAGTAGAAATCCCTTACAAACCGAAACCCTGAGAGACTAAGTGCTATCACAGCCCTCAAAGAGCATCAAGTGTAAAGGAATATAGGTAGGGCAGCCAGGGGACACACTGATTCAGATGTCCCTCTTGAAACTTCCACTCTTAGAACTTCCATGGAAGTGCCCGCGGTGAGTGATTAAGTGGGCTTTTCTGTTGTACATCCCCTCAGCAGGACAGCTGCGGAAACATCCCCTCCCCTCTGTAAAATGAATCACCCCTGGATAGAATGGGCGTAGCTGTTTGTACATCTCTTATCATACTAAGGATGTGCTAGTATCTTGACCTGCAAACCACAGGACCACCCAAACCTCTAGCAGCTAAACTGAAATGCTTCAGTTATAATTTATCTTGGGAAGTTTCCTCTGCAATATATTCACCCTGGAAGGAGATGAAGAAAACACATAAATTTGCCCATTTAACCTAGAAATGAAAGAAGAGGATCAAGTATATTGTAAAAAGTTCCCAAAAAGTGAGATTGATAGCACAAGGCATGGTCTCCTAGAAGCCATACTCAGAGGAAGACGGAAATGGACAAAAAAAAATAATGCGTAGTCACTCGACGGGAAAGGAAGATTAAAGACTCAAAAATGGGAGGTAGAGAAAAGACCACATGTAGAGCCTGGGAAGAAAAATCAGTCCTGGCAAGAAGGATTTCCATGTCTAGACTGTTTCCCTATAGTACAGTTTTCCAGACAAGCAAAGTTTGTAGGGTCTAAATCCTCTTCCTTGTCAGCCAAAAATTTTCTCTTTGGAGATCAGCATAAAAATTGGACAAAAGCCTCGTGTTTTGGCTGAAGGTATTGACATAACTTCGTGAAGATAAAATTGTTGGAGAATGTACTGTGAAAAATATCCAACAGAAAAAGCACTAAATTTCCATTTTACTTTCCTTTAAATGCTCATTGTTGCTGTTCACAATGAAGAGGATTTGTAAAAGCCAGAAAAGAATCACAAAACATTTTACAACTTCTGAGAAGTTCTCATCATACGCAATGTTTCTATTTGAATAAACTGTAGCTGCTTGCCAGAAGAAATCTGAAACTATATTTAGGACATTACAGTAAAATATGTGCTCAGAAGGTTAAAAAAAGTATTTATATAACAGCTACCAACAGGTATTTCTCTCAGATCCAGTACATCACACAGTCAGCTAAACATGAATGCCATAAACTGGAGTAACCAATACCTTCTGATAATTCACATCAATATTAATTACATTGCCTCTGGGGGTTTTACACCAATAGCTGTAAGATATTATTGGTGTTCATCATGTTATATTTGAAGAAAACCAGAAGGTCTCTTTTCCCTCAAAGAAAAAAAGTTAGAAGTCAGGAGTCCAAAGAGTTACTCCATATTCCCACTGCTACAGAATATGTGAGAACTGCTAACAAGAATTACATGATTCCTAAGGGAAATCAAGAGTCATGAGGATTTGCTATGTAGCAAGGAACATGACTTACTATTTGCCCGCTTATCACAAGACCAATTTTATAAATACACTGGTCTAATATATCATGGGAGTAGGGTTTACAGAACTTCTGACTACTGAGAGAGACAATTAAAGTCAATACAAGCTGCAGGGGTTCAGCTCCCTGAGAATCAGTCACTGATAATGTAAACCTCTATCAAGCATGGATCAATAACAGTTTTTTGGGCATACAGCATAAACATTCTTTAGAAGATGACAAATTTAAACATACTCAGAGCATGTAGAAACCTTTTTGTATCCTTTAAATGTAAACACAAGCACATTTTAAACCTAAATGCTTGTAAAAAGCCAGTTTTTTCCAGGTATTCAAAAAAAGCTGGATATTTTCAACAAAAGCAGATACCAAGTTTCAAAGTAGAAGACAGTTCTTGGTCAAGAATGTACTGAAAACTTACTATCCTGATAAAACAAAGGGAAATCTCTTATGTCAATAGGTCCCAAGAGATGCCCAGGATCGACAGGTCAAAGCACTCTCATAGCCTCTTTAGAAATAGTCAGCTACAACAGTTTTCCTTTTGGCTGCACCCATCTACTCGTACTCTTTCAAGTACTCTCTGAGTACTTGAAAGTGTTGAAAGTCCTGCTCCTGCAACACATTGGGCTGCACCCAATCCACATTAGGTGTTCATCAAAATTTGTACCTTGAACCTGCCTGGTGTTGTCATTGGCTTTTCCTCAATCTACTGAGAGCTGCTTGTGCATAGCAGGAGAAAGCATAAACCCAAAGCATATGATGAAGAGCTTCAACAGATGGGCTCTGGCAGATCTTTCTGCACTACTGTAAGATTTTACCCACAGATGACTGCTCTGTTTTTTGCTATAACTTACAGTCCTATGGAAGAGTTAGCAAAAAGCAGTATGTATCCACAATTTAGCCTGTGTTCATCCTAACTATCTTCTCTGACAGCTATGCTAAGGCATGGACATGTATCTCCATCTTCAGTCCTAAATCTTCTTCAGAAACAGAAGATATGCAACCAGTTGTGATGATATACAAATTATCATAATAAGAATGGTTAGAGCTTTTCTGACTAAGGCCCAAGATTAAGCTCAGCTTCTGTATAATACCAGATATATTTGCTACCTGGGCATTACAGGTAAATGCTGCAGTGGCAGGGGGACAGATATCTGTGATCTAATAGTTGTTTTGCAAGTCTTTTGTGCAGTTCATTGCCTCAATTAAGTAAATATGGCTACTGAGAGGGAGGGGAACAGTAATGGAGAGAGACACACACACATAGGGAGGGAGAGAGGAAGGAAAAAGAGAAAGAGTGGGGATGGGAAGAAAAAGTATGAGTACATATATAACAGTGTGATATTACGTAATGGCTTCAGTAACTTTCCTACCCAGGAGATTAGGAATGTTATGATTTTTTTTCCTAACCAGACAGTATTTTTCTGGGAAAAGGTGAAAAAGGCACTCTTTTTAAAGTACTTGTGGGACTCTTAGCTGGCATTGTCTTCAGTTATATGTATATCCATGTATCTATGTAAACTGTAATTTACAAAACCATTCTGTTCCCCAGCCTATTGGCGGACGGAAGGAAGGAAAGAGATCAGTGGAGAGGAATGTTTAAATAGCTTCTTGTTTTTTACTCACAGGACAGATGGCGTGCAAACGAATGAAAAATAAAACCCCAACTGACATTGTATAGCAGCTGTGCACCGTGTCAACTATAGGAAGAAACGTGCTCCACTGGATAGACTGTTTTACTAGAAATGAGGGAACTTGGGTTCTTAGCCTAGCTTCCTACATTCAAAATTACTGTACTCTTGTAAAAGAAGTCTCTGTTTCTTTTTTTCTTCATTAGCAGAATAGAAACATTTAGATGCTTTACTTTATGAAGAAAAGGATGGAGAGAAATGAGGAGAACTTAGTTTTTGTGGGAAAGCAAACTGAAAGCACAAAACATTTTATTTAACTAATGAGTGATCACATTGCTTATATGAAGAAAACTGGGCTTTTTCACTGTTCTACATATTTTTTTTTTTCAGTTATCAGTATTAGAATATTGTGATGCTGCTAATAAGCTTAAGATTTTGTTCACAACTCCAAGCATATGAGGTTCATAAAGTTCAAGGTACAGCCCTGGAAAAAGAAGGGGCCATGAATTACTCATTTCCTGGGGAGAGTTTTATATTTTTTTCCAGAAGGCCAAGTTTTTCCTCTTTTGGTCTGCAAATTTGTTCTGTAATGAGGTTGACTTTCTTCTTTTTCCAGTTGCTGTGATGGTATTGTTCTCTTCAGCCTATGTCATTATGTGCCAATCTTTTCTACTTTTAAGATGGTTTGGTTTGCTTGTTTGTATGCTTTTCCTTCTTAGTCATTGTCCTTAAGCGCCAGGAAGAGTTCACATAATCACTGTGATTACAGCCTAGTCTGAGAAGACACAGTTACCTCTCTACTTGAGTCAGAACACAAAATTGATGTGTTTTATGTCAGTTTCCAGAGGTTCAGGGCTTGCTGCAGGGATTACCTTGATTTTGACTGGTTGCAATTTTTTCGAAACAGAGTGGGAAGAATCTTTCTTGTACCTGCTATACTCTTTCCTATCCAGCCAAAATGAAAAGGCCACATTAAATTTTCAGAGTAGCAGTCAAGATAACATTGTGCCTCTCTCTGATGCTTTGAAGGCTATCAGCATCGAAAGGAAACATGTGCAAGTTTAAAGTTGCAATGATTGTGTTCAGCTACTGCCTCTTTGATACAACAGATCTTCTGTTTATCCACTGGATTTGTGAGGGTGGGGAGGAAACATGGCTGTGATATGATTCAAGATGGTAGATACAAAAGAGCAAGAAAGTTCCCTCTCCATTCTCAGATTCTCCCTTTTCTCTGAAGGACTTCAGGACTAATTCTCTCCATGGGGATTTACACTTGAATGAAAGAACACCTGTGCTATGGCATTCTCATAGATACTAATCTATATCTAATTTACTTAGCATGGAGTTTTCTGTTTATTAATCTAAGGACACAGTTAATTTGTCCTGAATATAGCAGTTAAGTATGATGATGTTTAGGGAACTTCTATGCTGTGAAAGATTTGTGCCATAAATTAAATTCTTATTAACTGGCTTGCCTCGTATGCTTGTGCCATAAAGGGACATGATATCATACAGTGGTATTGATAATAAAATAGAAAACAGGTATCTTCTTAATATTACCCAGTGAAAAAATTCCATCACACATCATGTTATCAATATTTAAGGTTGTCTAAGAATATAAATTATACTGGCCCTATATGTAAATGTAAACTGCATGTGACATCAGACTAATTACTATAAAATAACTGAAGAAAACTTGCTTATTGTTGCAGTAGTGGTAGAAGTGATGAAATGGTGCAAATGCAATGTTTATCATACTGTACACATTAAAAGTTATGACTGCACAGGAACATTTCTCAGTTAAATGGTACATGTCAAAGAAAACTGCACCAAACAACAAAGAAAGGAATAAATTCCATCATCCTTTTCTCTTTTTTTCATTTTTTGAACTGGATCCCCAGTGTAGCCCAGAGGATACTTTATTTATGTCCCTGCAGTTCAGGACCTACAAACCAATTAATCATGTTTCTGCTGTGCCTCATCTGCTACAGATGAATGACCTCTCCTATAGCTTTCTGAAGTCTGTTTGCCACTATGCAAATTAATGTAATAAATACACATGTGTATGTGCACACGCACATGTGTGTGTGAAAAAAACACATTTATGGAGTGCACTCTGTTGTGTCCCACAGCCACTCCATCCAGAATTTCTAATTTAGCACTCAGTAAACAAAATGTCTCTGCAGCAGCACAAGGCAATGTGTTCTATTAAGACATATAAATTTTTTTACTTCAATGCTATAAAATAGATATTAGCTTGCACTGTCTTTTGCATGCAGCAATTCAAATCCGATTTATAACTTCATGTTATATATATATTCCCACCATTCATACCTGGTGTGTTTAGAAAGCTTAGAATAAAGTAGCAGACCTGGACTATTTTGGGCCTCTGCTGATTTGCACTATGAGCCAATTCTGTACAATTTTGAGTGTGTATTTACAGCTGAATGTGTTTTGCCAATAAGTATGTGGAAAAGGATGAAGTTTTTGAAAAGGGTAAACAAAAGAACTGTGAAGCAAACTCAGAAAAAAATAATTTTCACAAATAAATTAATAGTGTTGGATAGCTTAATCACTAAACTTACAGGTTTAGTCATATGACCTTTCCTGCAAGCAAAGGAAAATTTTGACTAGCCCAAATAACCTCTCTGGCCTGAGTAGAATGAGTTGAGTTCGTATTTAACATGGGATAGAATATTTCCAGGGTCAAGTTGTTTTATTTATTGGCTGGTGAGCACTATGATCCCACAAGCAATCCAACGGAGCAGATGTCTGCTGGCCTTCAAAGTCTTAACAGTTTTAGTTTAGAAAATCCCAAAGCAACAAAAGAACAAGTCCCAAAGAGGCTGCTCCTTAAAACTGCTGGCTTTTGAAATCTTTAATATTCCTGCTTGAAACAGAGTCATTAAGGTTTGTTTCTGTAGATATTTTCCAATTCTTTAGATATGTTCCATACCCAGTTTAAGTCATTTGATGAATAAAGAGCTGGAAAATACTAATGAATTTATGGAAAAGAATGGCACAGCATGTTAACTAAATTCATTTAAGGAAATTAAATAAGGACCCTTTAACTATTTCAGCTGCTTATATCTGGTCTAGAAATTGAGTGCTTTGCTCTTGGTTTTGGTAAGCAGCCTTCCCCACCGATGAGGCTATAAGATGATAATGTCATTCGATAACTCTCACACCCTTTCCTGCTATTTGTCCAGTGCAGGAAACGGAGGGTTTTCTTGTCGTGTGGACAGGGAGGAAATATCCAGCAACCAAATACTGACCCTTGCATGCAAACAGGTCCATATCCTCTTCCCGCCTGACAACTTCCTTCCTGCCTGCTAGGAACAAATCTACTTTTCATTTTTCCGGAGTTCTTTATACAGGCCACTCAGAAAGCCCTTGGGTAGGGGCAAACATTTTATTAATGTAAACTTCATCTAACAGATGGATACTTAGGGCAGCCAGGCCCAAATTCACAGTAGATAATTGTTTGCTTCTTTTAACTATAGTGTTGCTGCAGCTGAGTCACTAAATGCTTTGTGCCAGGAACTAATATGAAGAGTTTACTGGTATGTCTGACCTTAGCTTAATGAAGATATATTTGCAATTCTGACATTTCATGAAGGCTAAACTTAGGTAAGATGAATCCTATTGTGTCTTTCCACAGCAACTTTCTGCATCAATCAGAAAGTGGGTGCCTTTTTCTGGCCGTGAAGAATGGAGGTTTTATCTCCTGTCATGAAGTTACTAATCAGGTAACAAAACAACAAACCAGCCAACAATCAGCTGAAAGTTGATAGCAGAGAACCAGTTTCATAGGAATGTACTTTTCTTGGATTTTCAAAGTTATTGATTCTTTGAGGGAAAACTTGATTTCAAAATGCAAAAGGAAAGCCCAGGCCATGTTCTCTCTTATTCCCATTCTTCAATTATCTGGGAAATGTTCTGTGGCTCTACATAGGTTTGTCAGTCTGTACTGTTGGAAAAATCTCAGAAGTCAGTAACTAAGTTCTTAAGAAATTCTGTCTCAGTCCCATAACAACTACTTTTCACTCTAAAGATAATTAGTTTACACTTAGCCTGTATTAATCTTTTTGCAGTTTTATCTATACACCTGAAACTTCCTACTTTTTTTCTGCTTATGTAAGCTACAAAATGAAAATATTTTCAGGAGGAATTCAGACTGACATCAGTCTTTTGCAAAAACCAATAGCAAGAAACAAAAATCCCTACCTTCTTACCCAAATATATGTAAAAGTCAAATTATTAAGTAGTAGAATTTTTGTAATTTTATAGGGAAACAGTATATATAAAGACCTTTTACCTTTCAGGCCTACAAAGGGAAAACCACAATGGCAATAGAATCTAATAGGTTGCATTATTTTGGTAGAACAAAAGAACAGTACCATTGTTTGGCCTGTAGTTCTGCTCCTTCTTTCAGTTGTGTATAATCTTCAATTCCTGTTTAAATTGTTTTCAGCTGTTGACTTTCAGCACTGAGGTGGCTGAATTTCAGCATAAACTCTGGAGACTTCCCAGTAGAATGCGTTGTGCATAGACATCTATTACTTCTCATTACTATCACTTTATCCCTTATATACAGTAATAACAGTTAATATTTATGTTGGGGTTGTACCTGGAGGAATCAGTCAGATGAAGGCAACAGTAAAATAATATAGATAGTAAGTACATAGCTGTTACTCAAAGTGCAGCTCGAATAAAATTCAGAAGTCTGTTGTTTTCATTATATCTTTATGCACTTTGTGATACTAAATAAACCCAGAATTAACATGTACTTTGCTATTTATAAAGTAAAGCACTACAATGGATAGAGCAGAGATGCAATTACCTTTTCTGTCAAGCTTAAAAGTTTACCCACAGTTGTCAAAAGGCAACATACTTTGGAATTTAATTGTGCCCAGGAGAAAAATGTGTAATTTTTTAAATTTCTGCTCGAGAAAAAAGATCAAAGAATAAGCCCCATTTCTTAATTTAGACCTAAAACTTCACCTACAACTTCACTACCTCTATATTTTAAATAAATGTAATCTAATGGAGGAAGACGAATGTCAGAAGCCTTCTTTTCTGTCATCTAAATTATGTTGTAATTCTAACAGTGTTATTATGATATTTGAAAAAAAAATTGTAAATCATTAAGTCTTGTACAAGGATGAATACAATTTACAAGTGAAAATATTAATAAAACAAATTGCTGACTTGAAGTTAAAAATAAAATAGATAAATAATGACAACTAAAATTCTCTTTGTAACTTTCCTAGAACTGATGATTAACAAGTCACTTTTTCTTTCTGACACTATTATTGTCACTGCTTTAATATGCTTCTCATTGGCATGTGCTTCAAGTCACGACCATGCATTTACAGAGGTTTACTATCTTTCTATTTGATCCAGCGGCAGCTGTCACCATAATTCTACCTTTATTTACATATTGTCTCTACATTTTGAAAAACTAATTTTTTAAGTCAGTCTTAAACAATTTCTTCTTTCCAGCCTTTTACACATCATGCTTGTCTCATGTATCAATAGGGAACATTGATGTTAAACATTTCATTTCTTCTGGTTACCTCACTAAATTTAATATATCTGTGGGCTGCCACATTATGTTGTATGAGGCTAAAAGTTTTACTTTTTTTCATTAAGGACTTTCGTGATTCAACATCTCTCTTCATCTACCCACTGCAGATGCCCAGGATTGGTACTGCACTTGTGCAATTCTTTCCCAAGGACTTTTTTCCCTTGATACAAATTTAAGAAATTGGCCATGCGAAATAGACAGTCTGATTAGAAGCTGAAAATAAATGGTCTAAAGAAATTACTTCCTTAGCTAATAGTAGAAGAAACTTAAACTGAATACAATTATTTCCCTTTTCCTCATCTTTGTTTGACAGTCATCTTCAGTTGGATATCTTTCTTGGGTATATAAAATGCTCTAACAACCAGCAACCAGATATAAGAAACATCAAGGCTTATAAATAAAATCATAACTTCAGTTCACTTAAAAAATAATAATTATTTAGTGGTGAAGGTAGCTATTTTTACAGTTCTAGAACTTTATTTTGCTCCATATTATTCCAGTGTGTCAATGATCAAGCATGTCAGTGACTGAACTTCCCATTCCCCTCTTCTATTTTTTTGTTAAAAAAATAAACTAAAAAATACAAATTTGAAAGCCAGGCTGTCAAATTGCATCAGTTCTGTAGCTTATACTTAGACTGAGACTATCAAGATAGACAGGTCTATCTGTATTAACGTAAAAATAAGTCTCTCCCAAACTGACTGAGATATCAAGCATGAGCACTGACATGTAAGAGAAGCTTGCTCATTTCTGCCCTGCACATAACTGAAGGATTCATTTCTTTTGCTAGATATATTAATCTAATTTCTTTTAAAAATATATTTCTGTTTTCAGGGAAAAGGATAGGGGAAACAAAACATTTATAATATTAAAATATGTACACTGTACATGGATAAAACTGACAGGAGTTTTTGTGTAAAATACTTGTGTAATAATCAAATATTTTTTCCCTAAAATTATCAAGCCTATTGTGTCTGTAATAAGCTTCTCCTCTAAACCCAACAACTTGCACTAGCAGTGAATGAGAGACACCCAATGATTCACACAGCAGAATTTTCCAGGAGTGTTCAAAAATAATAACAAAGAATAAAAAAAATAATATTTTGTGAAATTCTCATTGGCATACAGATGCATTTCAATGCTAAATATAATTTTTTAAAATTTAGCTGACTGAAACCTGATGAACATGAATTTCTGTTTTGATTTGGTTCCTAATGAGCTTGAACTGAAAGAAATGGAGTTTTGAATAGCAGTGATAAAAAATTGATTTCTGGCACATGGGCAAAATTGTTTCTTTTCATGGGTGACATAATTAGACTCAACACCCAAAGCCAAGGAGAATACATTTCAATACATTATCTGTACTGCTTTGGTCATGAAATCAATCATAAACATTAACTGAAAACATTCCTTGGGAAAATCAAAGGAAGTACCACTGAAATGACATAGTAGCAGAAGAAAGCTTGGAGTCTTTCCATACTAGTTTCTGATTATGTGGAACAATGTCAAGAACTCCACAGAGCACTTGCCCAACTTGTACTTCTGGCCAATTTTCTTCTCTCAAAAATATTTAAATGTAACTGAAAAAATTAATATTTAAGGAAATTCTGCACTTTATAGGATCTAATCTCTGATTCATTGTAGAGTTTAAAGAGCTTGTAGAGAATATCAGAGATGACAGACAATTCCATATGGTCATTACTAATAGAGTGTTATATGGTGGTGCAACACACCAAACTGTGAGAAAAGAACAGCAGACGTATAAATTATATCAGAAATGGTTCAGGAATGAAGGCCTGCCACTGGTAGCTGTGCAGAACATGGTACCGGCACCATACTGTTTGCTTCTAGCTGTAGAAGCTGGAATTGAAATATGCACAGACTCTCTTTTTGTTTAACCATCATGTTAATTCCATTTCAAAAGCTATCACCACCTTTAAGGTATGACTTTCAGCTAGTTGCTCTCTTATCAGAATTAATTTTTGCACGAAGATCACTGTTGTTTACTTATACTTTCTGGTAGTAAGAAGAGATGGTTTGAGATCTCAAAGGATATAATTAAGATTCACTACTGGTGGCATGGATCACCTTTGTATGAACTATTATCAGATATGTAGGAGAGAAGTTTCAGAAGCCATGAAGGTGACATAATCAATCATCCATCTATGCTGTTCCTGCTAATTAGATGGTATAAACAAAATGGAATCTGATCAGTGTAGAGAAGCCCTGAACTTCCATCTGTCACTTCATTCCTGGCTGTTGGGATATCTTATTCAAAAGAAACAGAGTCTGGAAGGAATCTTGTCCACTAAATAATTTTTTTTTTTTTTAAATGAAAATGTCTCCAACCACCTAACAAGCCTGATGCTAACGATTAATGACTGACTACTATTCTACCCACTGTCGAGAAAAGTATGGGTAGCCTCCACAGCCATTACAGAAATCCACAAAGATAAATCCTGTGGTTTTAATCATTTAAATGAACATGGCTGTTTGTAATGTTTTTAGACAGGGTAGAATGCAGCTTGAAATAAAACTACCTAGGTCTGCTCACCCTTCACATCACCATCTTCCTGAAGAGGTTTGTGAATCATTAGGGGGATTCTTCAGAAGAACCACACTTTCAGGTGTGAGATTTATTACCAAGTAGGAGTCTTCTATATGCAAAGAATTCTTCCAACTACCCTCCCTCCCAAGGACATCTGATGAAGTAATAACCATTTTAACCTGCTAAAAGCATTTCAAAGGAATGAAAGAGAAAAGATATGTCAATGGGAAATGGCTGAAGTAATGTCCCTGTAGCTTTTAGAAGGGTAATGTTTGACAGATGCCTGTCCCAAAAAAAGAAGCAATGTTTGCGTCATTTTTTGGATAACCTGTATCATCCAGGGAGATTTGAACAAAGCTGGTCTCTTGTATTCAAAGCATGTTAATTCATCCTTCCTGTGCAGTGTGTTTAAGCAACTTACTCCTACAGTTTGTTTCTTTGTGAATATCATGAATACGTTATAAAGTAAAACAAAGAATTTTAGCTTAGTATGTCAGAGGTTTCCAGGAAAAGCTTTAAAAATCAATAGTGTAAAAGCACTAGGAATTTGCTTTAAAAGGTGTACTACTTTAGTGCCTGTCATGGTTTAAGAATGGTACTCCTCAATTTAGTGTTCCTTGTGAAACTTCAAACCACACAGAAGCTCACTCATACCAGCCTCCCTCTCCCCTTCTCTCTTGCCTTTACCTTTCTCCTCAAGAATTGGAGGCACGAAAGGTAAAGGTCAAGGGTTGAGATAAGAACAATTCACTGGAAACAGTGATAAGAAAAAACCAGCAGCAATATTAATGACAGAGGGTAGAAGACCATAAACACTTGCTCATCCTGGAAACCCCCAACAGACTACTTGACCACTGCCTCTGCCACGCTTTCCTCACTGCTCCCTCCAGCTCAGAACTGGCATTACCCAACCACTCCCGCCAGCTTGGAACTGGTGCAACTCTTACTCACCAGCAGGAGCCTCTTCTCCAGGGAAGAGACCCTCTTCCTGCCACCCCCGGCAGTGACAGGAGGTGCTAAAGAGTAACTCTGGGTCCTGGGCATGCCCCCTCCTGGCTACTGCAAAAATTAACCCTGTCCTGGACAGAGCCAGGAAAGTGACTCTCAGTAGAGAAAAAAACATCAGTATGATTTGTTCATCTGAGAGACCTACTCACTATTACACCAAGTTACTTATCTTTGAGCGTGATAGGAGACATCATTTGCTAAGTCTGTTAAACCTAGGCATCTAAAATAAATATTGCTGGAAACTGAGTTTCCAAGAGGGCCTGGAATGGTCACTGGGACCATAGAAGTTCAAGCTTTAGAAATCAACTGCACAGATCATTTCTTCTGAGTCTTCTGAGAGTGCATTGATGCACAGTTTTTCAGAAGACACTGAGAACTGAGTTCTTTGAAACAGATTTTTGTGTGATCACTGTTTATTCTTTCTCATTTAAAGTCATTACTTGTTGACATACATGGGGACAAATCTGTAATTACAGAAACTGACTCAAATGGACAGTGAAATAAATGACTAAGTAAAAATTCGGTATTCAGCATTTCAGTTTCAAGAATAAATAAATAATCTCTTTTATGTCTAAAACTGTATACAAATTCATGACCAATAAAATTTTTACATGTTAAAAGATAGCAGGATGCTATTTCTAATTCTTTTTATGTTTAAATATAGCATGTTTTTTTTCAAGTAAACATTTCATAATAACCTTTCATGCATACACTACAGAACATGTCATAGCTGGACTAACATAATGGAGTGTTATGAGCTATTAAATTAATGAGTCATGTACTGAGGAAGAAGTACATCAAAGGCTAACACACTTTCTGATATGCAAGCATGCATTACTGTGTTACTTTAGGTGCTCTGGCACATGGAAGGACAAAATCTGCACTAACAATCTTTACTTGTAACATACCTGTCTCTGGTCATGGGGCGACTGACAACTACATCACTAGAATTTCTGGTTCAGGCTCACAGTTGATATAAATGATAAAGAAATTTAATCACCAGGGAGTTTTTCTAAATGGTTGAATAATAACAGAAGTTATTCTAGCTTTCATGATTAAATGAGGAGAGGGATGGTGTTGTGAAAGGATAAGAAACTAGCAGACATAAGTAAAGCTGAGAACTCTAACTTATGTGTCTTGATCTTTATTTTATTACACACATATCCTTCTGGATTCTTGACATCCAAACTATGCTTGTTATCATTCACTCCTATTGATTTATTGATGAGCTAATTACAGCAGCACTTTCATTTTCTCTGTATATGGCCAGAGATGCATAACCTTCTTTGTCATGTACAAAACCCATGTCTGATCCTCAATATTTTTTTCATTGAAACAGTAACAGTCTAGGTTCTTACTGATGAGTTTGTTTCCAGTATGGTTGTGAGGTAATTTGAGCCAAGTATGTGCAGGTTTGGGATCATGCATAATAGTACGTTTGCATCCAAGTTGATTTGAAGTAATCAGTGACTGGATAAATAGATGCTGGATAAAGGAAGAACTATATAGACCTTACAGAACTGAACATTTCTAGAAATTGTGATCTGCCACATACATAGTGCATTTTAAACACGTTCGTCTCTGCATTTCTAATTCCTATATTTTCCTAGTGCTAATATATGCTATGGCAGACTTGTATAATGCAAAGATCAAAAAAAAATACAAATGCTGAAAAGTCTGTAAGCTATTTAATCACAGCTCAGTTGTTCATCTGTAAGGCATCACTGTTGAGCAGGGTGATGAAGGAAGGATTCATGTGTTAAGACATATTATTGGGAATCTGAAGATCTGGCTTCTCTTCCTATTTCTTCAGAAGATTTTATACTCAATTTTCAGCATATCATTTTGGGGTTGAATCAAAGCCAAAGATAATGACAATCTTTATTTCTTGGTGTTAGAAGTTTTGGTGTAATGGAGATGGGTAATGGTGACGAAACTGTGCCAAGGAGCTGTTTTTAATTTTTTGTGATGTGCTTTCATAACTCCAGATGTCAGAAAGTATAGACATGTGATGTATTTGTTACTTGTGTCTTGTTTCCCATTCTATCATCTGCTAAAGTACATAATACAGTTTAAGATAGGTTTGAAGGAATACAGTGAAAATACATGTAGAAAAAAATACTAATGCCAGTTCTCAGCATATTTCTGATAACTGAACCATTTTTTAGACACACAAGAGTATTTATCATTCCAATATTTTCACTTTATGCAAGGAGTTTGACAAAGAAAAATACTGATATTTTCTTTCATTTTCTGTTTTTGGTAGAAATACCATGGTATGATATACTGCATAAATACTTAGTATCAAATAGATACCTGACACCTATTGACTCTGTGTTTTCTTTCATCCTCTATCTTTTCACGTGCATAGGAAATAATAGGATGACCACTCATGGAGTAGAAGAAATTGGATAATGTCCATAATCTTTCCAGCCTTTACATTTTGAAACTTTTTCAGCTTAAGAAAATATAAAGTGGCTTCAAGAGCCTCATATATGTTACTCCAAAACTATTTTCAATTTTCTAGAACAGGAAATGCAGAATCCTATATTTCTATGTTGCTCCTAAAGGAATTATGGATAAAAAAATTTACAAATAGAAACATTACCACTGACCCTCTCATAAAGTCTCATACACAGTTGCATTTGTAAAACAAAGAAAACTATATAAAAAGGACGAATTCATAACTTCTAAAATTTAAAGAAACATTTCAAAACAAATAATGGAATATATTTAAATTAAGATGAAATATATTGGTTTAGCATGTCATCAAAGCCAAATTCTCTCCTGAAAAATTACTTTAAAGCAAAAATGCATTCTGTGGTAAGAAAAATGGCTGAAGACACTGTTCATGTACATTTAAGGTATGGCATTTTCAAAACATCTTTTTTTCAGTTAGCAAAATATTTACTTTAGTGAGGACAATCAACAGTAAGCCAAGATTAAATGCTTCAAAAGTTCCATTGTTATTATCTGTCTCCATTTTACATCTAAATGTATTTTTGAGAATCTAGTTTTCCATCCAGATAAATTAGACTGAGGTAATTACAATTTTCCTATCTTCTCTGAGAAATCAACAACTGAAAAATACTCTTATAAATATATGAAAAGAATATTGTGAAAGGTATGCATGGATACTTTTGCCTTGCTGCATAAAACTGTCTTGCACATGGGTTTTTCTCGCATATAACTGCAGTGTAAAAGATGACATTATGAGAAACCTTCTGACAAATTGATTAATAATCTTGAGCTGCTGAAGTTCAGCTGAGTGAGCAATTAAACATTCCAAACAGCAATGAACCTTCAGAGATAATTTATGATAATTTTATGCACAAGAGCTCAGTGGCTTTTTAATTTGATAGAATGTTAGTAGCATAGATTTCTAACAAGGGAGTTTCAGTGCTCCATACATCACTGAGATTACTTAAACATTTCAAATGTGGTTGATGAATGAAGTTTCCTGAGATGTGAGAAGATACAGAAAGTGTCAGAAGGTTGAGATTATTCATCATATCAATTATTGAAAGTGGATGCATTGACATCATACTCCCAGCTCATATTTTATGGCTATTATAAAGACAGAACAGAAATAACAGACTTGGTGAACTGCAGATCTGCCAGGATATCCAACTTCTTCCCTCTTTTATTCTAGCATTTTGCTGTCACCACATAATATTAGCATTTCCAGGTGTTTTTTCCAAAGTCATTCATAATATGTAGCAAGAAAACAAGATCCTTTGAATACAATCATCTAAGACCTGGAACATGGCACATGGTGTGATTCTTGGGGTTTTTCTGCGCAGGACCAGGAGCTGGCTTCAATGATCCTTGTGGATCCCTTCCCACATCCTTCCAACTCAGGACATTCCATGAAAAATATCCCAATCAGATCAAGAGAGGAAAAGGAGGTTAGATAACCTGAGGCTACAATTAGTTTGCCAGAAATACAAATACTGTGTCATTTTCTACTAAGGGAGAGCAGTTCGCCCTTTGTCTTCCACATATTTTTTTGTCTTTTTGTTGCTTTAAAAAAAGCTACATTCAAACAGTCAAATATTTTAATTCCTAGAATATTTCCCACTCATGCTTTTATTTCTTGTTTTGGCAAGTAAAATATAATGTTTTAATCTTGTGTTTCTGACATACTTATGACAGTTGGAAACACAGTAATCTAAACTAAAGTAAATAATGTAAAGGGGCTCTTTTTATTGTATGAACAAAGATAAAGTCTCTGCTTTGAACAGAACACTGAAGCACTCAGATACCACATGTTTACGAGAACAGACAGTTGGTGAGTTATTTGTTTTTAACACTACTATAATGATCCTGACAATAAATCATCATTTCACATAGCCTTTCATTCATGCAGAGAAAAGAATGCTGGAAAATAAAAGCTAAAAGAGGCAGAAAAGTGTTTCTAGAAGGACAGCAGCCTGTTACTTAAACTCCTTCACATGAAAGGTCATTTGTATAAAGCACTATTAGTCAAGATACCCCCCAAAGCTCAGGAACTATGCACAGTTTGGAGAGTGATAGGTGGGAGAGTGGGAGTGTTTGGACAGAGCTTGTAGCTTCAAATCCAACTTCAGACTAGAGCCATTAGTCTTAGGCTAATGAAAAGAGTTCTCTGACCCTTTGTATGTCTTCCACATTATTGTTTCGAGGGCTGAATCCACTACAGCTCAAAATGCAGTATTAAAACCTATCAACTTAATTGAAAGTCTCCCACCCTTGATGAAGTCAACATTAGCAGAAGAATCACAGAAATTGATAAAGAAATGAAGTTCTGTAGACGTGATGATAACTTTCTGAAACTCTCACTAGACATTACTGAACAAATGCAACAAAGCTGGCAAGTAGCTGCTATGCCCACCTAAAGACAGGTAGGACTGAATTTGTGGCATTGAGGTTAACTTCCTTGGAAAGTTTCTTTCAGCTGAGTCAAGAGTTAGTTCCGCTAACATCTAAACAAAGAGAATTCTTTTCCCAAAAGTATATCAAAATAAGTCCAAATACTGATCATGAGGAAAATTCCCTCGAGAGAAAAGTAAAGGACTCCAAACTGTGTGAGCAAAAATAAATTGTTATAAAAACACAAAGCGTAGAAAATTTGACCCAATGAAAAGGTTAAAAAGTGGATTTTTCCCACCTACAGTATGGATTGAAACAGTTCTCAAAAACAAAAAGTTGGTATAAATAGAATGATATTGTAACCTCTAGTACACTGCTACAAAAAAGGGAAATATTAAAAGGAAAACAAAGACATTCTAACTATCATGTGAACTTACTCTTGCAACAAGGTATCCAGAAGCAAGCTGCTGATAAATTTCCATTATTAGAGTCTTTTATCAAAAAGTTGCTCACACAACTTTCATAAATTGCAAGAATATAGAATCACAGAATATTCTGAGCTGGAAGGCACCCACAAGGATCATCAAAGTCCAACTCCCAGCCTGAACAGGACAGTCCCAAGAATCACACCATGTACCAGAGAGCATTGTGCAAATGCTTCTTGAACTCTGTCAGGCTGGTGCTGTGATCACTTCCCTGGGGAGCCTGTTAATATCTTCGACGCTCGTTAAGAATTGGGTATTGATCTAGGTAAATTTTTATGACCTGTGTCTCAATTTAATGGTATACGCTGTTTATCATTCTGGTGGTTTGCACAATCTTGTAACCTCAGCTCTTCTGGATTATTAAAATGGCAGTTGCCTGATTCTTTGGGAGCTTCCTCAGAAAGTGGACGGACTGGTAGGTAGGAAGAAAGCAAAAACTAACCTACATCTCTTCTAGGAATCTATAGTTCTCCTAACTTTATTCTGAAACAGTCTGTGATTATTATTTTTTCTTACTCAAAAGGGTCAAATTTGGTAAGAAGACTGGGAACTGATGTAAAATACCCCCATCTACAAAGTTATAGTTCTACCACAGGTGTAGTTCATGTCCTCTTCAGTCCCATGCTCACAAATCTCCATGATAATGTCTTCCGAAATGCAAAACAGCCAAAATTGCAGTAACTCCAGAATCTGTAGAGGACTTGGACATCTCATTTTAATGCACTCAAATCATAGTACCTGGAAAAGAGAAATGGTTCACATCCTGACACAGGTACACTTCCTAAGACAAAATTTTTCAGTCAAGTTCCACCAGTTATTTAGTCTTGGTGAAATTTCTCTCAGTTACCCAGAAAAATCTTCAAAATTGATCTCTCTTCCAAATGTTACCAAGCAATAGGTATCTCTAAGACTTTCTGAATGTCAGATTAAGGGAGGTATTGTTTCTTTGCCCCTCTTTTTTTTTTTTTTTTTTTCAGCTAAAACAGTGTGTATGCAGCAAAAAGACTTAAAATCCTTTCTCTTCAGAATTAATTAAAACATAATTATTAAGAAAATTATAGGAAGAGTGCAATTCAGAATGTGCTGACATTAGGAGAATAAATAAAACTAGAAGAAATTAGGAGAATAAATAAAATCCCTGGAGAAATTGTTAGACCTGATTTCAGTGTCTTGGTGCAGCCCTACTCACAGAGACTCTTCCCATGTTTTCATAATGTGCCAATCAATGCTCAAAAGTAGAACTATTTGTTTTTATTCTTGAAGAGAGATATGCAAAGCAATTCTGAAGTCCTATTTTACTAATATAAGGTAATGAAAATGAAATATTAATAATATAGTAAACTCTACTCTAGATATGAAAAGCAGTGCATACTTATAACTTGTACCTATAGTATTCTTTAACAGTAACATTATTGCATGTAGCTTTTGGCAACTACATTTTTATTTTTCAGGCAAAGCTGGCAACAACACAAAGGCATGGAAACATTGGGCAAACTCCAGCAGCCCTTTCTTAGGCAAGATGTCTATTTAAATGAAAGATTTAACCTACCTTTTAATAGGATAAAAATTAATTATGAATAGAGTATCTTAAATTTACTGCAAAATAGGATGGTCTTCTTGCTTGCACTATTTAATGTTTTGATTTCCCATTCATTGTTGAAGCTGTAACTAGCATCAGTTGTTACATGGTGGCTCAGTTCCAACATAAATCATTTAACCTCCTCTTTATTGATTTATATTAGCATTTATAGATGGCACTCATTGTCTTTATAGCGCCTGAGATCTCACATTAATTAAGTTCAAATTAAAATAAACAATGAAATGTTGAAACATCCTGCAAGGTTTCTTGCCTAATGCCTACATTCAGTTTAGAGCTCATATCATTGTCATCCTAGAAATTCTAACTAGACAAACCAAATCAAACCAAACAAATAAACACAGCAAAAAAAGAAGAGCAATGAAGGCATGTATTCAGTCTTGAAATTACTATTGAATGGGTTTATCAGTAAATGTCAATATTGTACCAGATGTCAGACTATTTTTTTGCAGTAGTATTATATGTCACCCTATATATCTCAGTGGTATCTTTCTTATGAAAATATTTTAATCATTACTGGAGAACATTACATTGTATTTTCCCATCTCCAAGAACTCCAATGTTCTTGGACGCACAGTAAGTTGCTCTTTTTTTTCCCATCTTAGAAGACAAATTTATACCTTACTTACAGTATAGTAATGTATAGTTATGTAATTCTCAATCAATTCTGTTAATTTAATCCCATAACGATATCTTTAAGGGTAAATGGTAAGCACTCTGAACAGTAGCATAGGACTGCTTTGAGAACTTTTTTTCCAAGTCAAGAATGGCAATCTTCAATCTTTCATAACAACTATCAATAAATAAATGTCATAAATATTATAAAAAGACTAGAATATTATTATAATATAGTTATAAAAATGGTCTGCAAGAGCATTTTTCTAACTCACATAGAACATTCAAAATTTAATTCAGATTGGAAGCTCTCACATCACTGAAGCCTTTCAATGAACAATTTCTATTAATTTAAACTGGAAACATTACCTGGATGTATTCTGACAATTTTAAGAGATGTGGGAAGCAGCCACTAACTGTGTAGCTAAGCCTTATAACACTTGTTCAAAAAGATATCTGACTTTCTGCCCATAAATCTAGCCCTTGCGCTAAACCTGGGCAGAGATTTCTGCCAAGACATGCTGAAGCCATTGCTAGAAATAGCAAGTGGGAGAGAGTTCCCAAATATGTGCTGCTGTGGCTTGGCCAGCTCTTTGCAATGCCACTCTTTTCATGGATCTCATATATTTTGCTCCTCCTATAGCCTAACCCAAAGTTTGGGTGGACAATTCTGTAGAGGGACATGCAGAAGCTCCTGGTGAAAAAGATGCAACTGGGAGAACTCACACAGAACCCCCCACTTTCCTTCCTTGATCTTTTCACCCTTCCGATGGGTCTCATATGTCTCTCAGGGAACAATAAAAGCAGTTACTCCTTAGCAGGGAAAAGAGAATTTGGAAGCCAAGTATGACAGCATGGCAGGCAAAAGCCATGGCCTCACCAACAAAAGGGATTAGTCCTGTCAGGAAGTAAGGAAGTCATACCATGTGTCAGGGTCACAGTCCAGATCAACAGGGCACAATCACAGGCACTGGCTGCAGAGTAGCTCAATGCAGTCCTGGATCAAGCCAAATGTGAGCGATTGAGCCAAGTGTGAGAGCCTCTACTTAGTGTAGCTGCCAGTGAGGGAGGTGGAAATCCCTCCTGCAGCTTCTTCCAGCTCTTCCTCAAATAACTGCAAGGTCATTTGAGGCTTCTCGACCAGGTCTCATCTGTCAGAGATACCCTCCCAAGAGGAAGAAGGATAGCTCTCCTAACTGATCCTAAGCCTTGAGGGAAAATTCTGCCACAGGATACACTGAAGCCCAAGGGTAAAGTCTAAGACGGAGAGATATCTCACAGCAGCCCTTTCTAAGGTCACTGGCTTTCTCCCTCTCCCTAACCTAAACCTAGTCTTAACTAACCTGGTCTCAGAGGTTTTAGTAAAGTTTTCATCAAGTATTCCTGCTAGTCATTGAAAAGTAACTATTCTTTTAAAAAACCCAACTAAATAGAAGACTACAAATTTCCTTACCTACATTATCTTTTATTATTGTTTTAAATGAAACATAATCTATGTATATGGTTTCTGTGTGTCATGTGTGATCTTAATTTTCTTCTAGGTTATGGTGTATTTCTATCATTGTTTTTCCATCAAAGTGATCTGTAGAGTGTTATTTATGAGACATCATTTTTCAGAATAACACAAATTTCCTGCTGTGATTCAGCAGTTTCTTGTAAAGACCATAATATTGATCTTCTGCAGAATTATGAGGTAGTGAGGGTAAAATAATTGTATAATTTATTTCTAATTTGGATTTGAAACCTCTGTTTAAATGTCTTTTATGTTTACATGCTTGTCTTTATCATGATGCTTCTTTAATCAGTTATTCTAATTATTTTACTTATCATTGTAAATAATTTCCAACCAGTAAGTTATTCTGACTTTACTCCAGGAAGAAAGGACATATTAAATCTCATTGAAAGGAATGGAAGTTAAACCAAAAATTCAGCAATAAGACCAATTAGAAATTCTCATTTTACTTTGCCGCTTTCTTTGCAATGCTGCAAAATTGTTCTCTTGGACATTTTGTTACTCCATGTGAATGAATTGAATTGTGGTGTCTAATTGCTGTTGGTTTACTAAGTGACAAGGCATTGTGTCAGTGACAAATATTCTGATAGAATAAAACTGTTAACACATTATACAAATACTTCTCTGAATTTTATATTTACTTTCAGCAAACATTAATGCCAGTGAAGCTTGATTGCCTCAGTATCTGCAGAAATGAAAACAAAGGAACTGTGAAGATTTCTGAATCCAGCTCATTTTAAATCTAGCATGATGAAAGTAAAGACAGCTTTTTCTACTACTGATCAACTCCAAATATTATGATTTTTTTTTCTCAATGAGAACTGACACACATTTACAGATTTACAGCCTCAAGAAATATAGCTTCTATTTTGAAATCCTGGTTAAACACTTTAAACACCTGAATACTCTTACTGAGACTAATAATTGAACAGACTTCACTTTGAACTCAGGACTACCCTTCTGAGTAATGTTGCACACACACAAGCGCCTGCAAGACTGAACATTGTATCTGTGGTTCTGAAACAGTTCAATATCAAGATTTACCTTTTCCTAAAGGAAAATTTAGTGAAGATTATTAATTTTCAATCAAAAGATTAAGAAGATTGTTTTGTTTTCTGTTTGAATGAATTGATGTATATTATAATACATCTATTCTGGACTTCTGTAAAGCTTTTGATACAGTCCCTCACAACATCCTTCTCACTAAATTGGAGAGACATGGATTCATTGGGTGGACTGTTAGATGGATAAGGAACTGGTTGGATGGCCACGTCCAGAGGGTAGTGGTCAATGGCTCAGAGTCCTGAGGGACATCAGTGACAAGTGGTGTCCCTCAGAGGTCTGTTATGAACCACTGTTATTTAATTTCTTCATTAATGAGATAGACAAAACAATCAAGTGCAACCTCAGGAGGTTTGCAGATGAAACTAAGTTGAGTGGTGTGGTTGACACACCTGAAAGACAGATCCATCCAGAGGGACCTGGACAAGCTCAAGGAGTGGGCACACGGCAATTTCATGAGGTTTAACAGGACCGAGTGCTGGTGCTGCACCTGGGTTGGGAAAACCCCAGGTATCAGCACAGGCTGGGGATGAACAGATGGAGAGCAGCCCTGCCCAGAAGGATTTGGAGGTGCTGCTGGGTGAGAAGCTGGACATGACCCAGCCATGGGCACTCCCAGCCCAGAGAGCCAATGGTGTCCTGGGCTGCATCCAGAGCAGCGTGGGCAGCAGGGAGAGGGAGGGGATTCTGCCCCTCTGCTCCGCTCTGGTGAGACCCCACCTGCAGTGCTGCATCCAGCTCTGGGGTCCCAGCACAGGGAGGACATGGACCTGCTGGAGTGAGTGCAGAGGACAGCCACCAAGGTGATCAGAGGGATGGAGCACCTCTCCTACAAGGAAAGGCTGAGACAATCAGGTTCGTTCAACCTGAAAAAGAGAAGGCTTTAGGGTGGCCTAATTGCAGGCTTCCAGCACCTGAAGGGACCTTGCAAGAAAGATGGAGAGGGACTTTTTATAAGGGCATGTAGTGATAGGACAAGGGGGACTGGCTTCGAACTGAAAGAAAGTAGTTTATATTAGATCTTAGGAAGAAATTCTTTACTGTGAGTGTGGTGAGGCACTGGAGCAGATTGTCCAGAGAAGTGGTGGATGCCCTATCCCTGGAAGTGCTCCTGGCTAGGCTGGAAGGAGTTTAGAGAAAGCTTGTTTAGTGAAGGGTGTCCCTGTCCACAGCAGGAGAGTTGGTATTAAGGTCCCTTTAAACCCAGGCCATTCTATGCTTCTATGATAGCATACATATCATTAATTTTTATTTTTTTAATAGAATTCAAACAGAAATAGAGAAAAATATAGACTACACAGACTATAAAAGTTCTGTATCACTAAGATTATTGAGCAGACTATGACAAAAATCCTCAAAGTGCTCTTTTGAAAGTCCAGGTGAATTCATGAAAAGAAAGCATATTATTTTGCATGACATATTCCTGATGTGAAGGAGAAGAAAAAAACATGGATATCAGTGACAAAACTTCTCTTAAGCTCACTTGTTTCAGGATCGTGCAGAAGAAAAACCCCTGAGGTATTTCCTTGTAAGTGAACAGGAATGAATTCACAATGGATCTTATATAGGATGAAGTGAGAAATTGTACAATGGACTTACTGAAAGGAAAAAGAAAAAATTTAAAGAGACATTAAGGACACTTTCCTTCAGGCCCTGAACGTGGACTGATGTTCACAGTTCACAAAGTTCAAAAGTATTTAATTACCACATACATATCCAGACCTCACTTGCAAAGAAGACTGTGATACCAGTAGTATGCACACAGAGAAAACTGTATCTGTTCATAATACACTAGTATTTTTCATAGTGTGTTTCTACTGCCTGTGTTCAGTTGACATCTTGGTGTGAGGTGCACAAGCTGGGAGTCAGACCCTCAAAAAGTACCTGTTTGAAGACATACACAGAATGATCACCTTGGCAACAGATGCACATGAAAGTTCTCAGAAGAGATTTTTTCTCACATATTCTTTTTTTTTTTTTTTTGCTCAGTGTTCGTATCTATATCTATGTTCAGGCTACAAACTTTATCTATCAAACTACAGCTGCGAAGTTTCAACTGTGACTTTTTTTATTCTTTTCTGCTTTCCAGCAGCTTATGATTCATCATTTGCTGATGAATGGAGAGACTGCTAACTATCTGGCAGAGCATGCTGCTCCACCAAAAATACACAAACCTCTGCTGAAACTTTGCAGATCATTTACATGACCCTGTGAAGAAGGAAAAAGATTTCTGTTAGTAGTGAAGGCATGCCGATACACCACGGCACACGGACAACTGCTTAAATCAGAAGCCCCAGACCGAATTTTCCCAAACAGTTTGACTTAACATGTATGTACACACATGCCTAATATACATAGCCATACTAAAAACTAATTATTAATTAGAATCAAAGTACTTTATAATCATTAAGTATTAGCAACCCTGTTTCACAGGCACAGAGAATGACCCCAAAAATATAATATAAATCATGCTACTTACTCTCCTCATTTTGGAATCAGTCTCATTTGGAATAAATTTTGTGTCCTATAAATTGCTGTCTTATCACAACAAAAATTTATTATTCATTTGCAAATATCATATAAGCAGTCTGTTTAAGTAGTGGATTTTGTACCTTATCATGTATAAATATTAATATAATCAGAAATTATTAGATGGAAGAAATTATGCATCATGAAAAGTCCAATAAGTACAAGTTTGGAAGGTGACTTTTTCATTTAACCTCTTTATAGTCATCCAAATTAGTTCATGTTAGATTTGTTGGACATAATTATGCTCTATATCCCATTTTACAAAAGTCTAGATATCTCCTTTTCGCAGGTATAGTAATTGGTCTAGGAGCAAATCAAAAGGCCATTGCGTTTTTTTGGTGATCTTACCATTGTCCTCAGTGAATGAAGAATCACTTTGCACAAGACCTATTTCTTCTGTTTCCTCCCCCTAGCAGAAGTAATGCCTTGAGACATTACTGGACTTTTCAGTTTTGGAAGAGTCTTGCATTCATATTTCAGAACCACAATCAGCAGCCTTTTTGTGTGCCTTCAACTCTGGGTTGCTGATTCTGGTAGCTAATGGTGCTGGTAGACCTCATCCTGTGTGAAACATTAAAACATACCTTCTCCCACCAACTCTTATATAAGACCACTGAGTGTGTAAAGCAGGACCCGTTGTATTAGTAGAAAGGCTCCTTCATTTTGGTTAGCTTTCATACTGGTTTCCTCCTTCTGCAGTTCCTACTGATTCATTCCACTAACCAGGATACAATTTTCTTCTGTCAGTGCAAGTGAAAATATAGGAAAAGGAATACTGTCTTCCTTATTATTTGTTGAACATTATTTGTAATGAAAAATACCAGAAATGCAAAACTGTTTTCAAAGTACTTGGGCTTCAAATAACAAGTATTTGATAAGGCTGTTCTTCAACTATTCTATTTGTTTTGAATTCTTAGTTCTCTCCCTGTCTCCTTCTGTATCAATTTTTTTTTTAAGTATTCATCACTAAATTGTAAACCTGGCCTTGATAGTGTTCCTGCTCTGTTTTATTTTCCAGCACAATAACTATGCTACTGTACCGTAAGGCTAAATGTGACGGATAGGTAATAATTTGTCAGTGTTTCGAGCAGAATTCAGGGACAATTGTGATTTGGGCTTCCAACTTTAAAATGTGATGTATAATTGACATTTTGATACTTCGAGGCCATGGTGTATTCTCACACTTCCATGAAAAAAAACCCAACTTGCTGACACAATCAGGAAACAGATGGTGACAAAGATCTTGCATTTAATATGCCAATCATTATGCTTTACTTGCATATTATCATCTCATTCATGAGGCCAGTATATGAAGGAATTTTGCTATGCCTCTGCAAATCAATCAAGAAGTCTTTTAGCATTTTTTTTAAAATATAATTTAAGTCTTTCTTATCCTATGTTTTATTATATTTGGGGTGAAGTGTTTATGCAAATTTATTACACATGAAAAAATGCTTTGACAATACTGAGGCTAGAATAGATGTCAGCAATGAAACATTCACTATAGATAGCTTCAACAGAGAGACCAAGAAATGACTTGGCAACTGCAGTATCTGCATTTTCCCTACTTTGCTGTGGTCCTTGATCCAAAGGCAGTGACATAGTAAGACAGTATGAAGGATGATGTCGAGTAGGAGGATGGATTTGGTAACGTGGCCTCATATCTACTAAGACCTGGACTTCAGTCAAAATTTCTGCTCAAGAAAACCACAGATGGCAGATTACCAATATATTTCAGTTAGAGTTAGCACTGGATTTGAATTCACTGAGTATTTGAGCCAAGCAAACCTCTTCCTCAGCTCTGAAAATAGGCACTTTCCTTGTGAGAGTCTGACACAGAATCCCATCACACAGGAGTGAGTTCATCCACTCGCAAACTGAGCAAGGACCCTCCTTGGACAGCCTGAGGTCATCTGAAGATGTTATAGCCCATTATTGCAAATGGTGAGCAAAGGCTGGTTCTTCCATCTTGTTTCTAGTCTGCAATGTCCAGAGAAAGCTTCTTCCTTCATAAGAACCAAACGTTCATGTTTAGATGGAGTGGGGATAAAGTTGTCACCATTTTTTTTTTCTGTCTCACTCCTACTGTCTATCTGTAGGTTCCCCAGCTTCTAAAATATATCTCTTTCCATTTAAAGAAGTAAAATATATTTCTGGTTCTTTGTGAAAGGATCAACACTAGCAAGAGGACACAGCATGTAGCTTGACTACTTACAAGAATCTTGTTAGTTGGGATAGAACATGCATCTGACCTGGTTATAGATAGGTAGTTATTTCAAAACATATATTTCTCCTGCAAGTGTTCAGAAAAACTTGTGGATTTGGCACTTGGGGATACAGCTTAGTGGTGAACACAGCAGTGCTGGGTTAATGATTGGACTCCATGATCTTATAGGTCTTTTCCAATCTTAGTAATTCTATGAATCTCTGAAGTGAATGGAAATATACCCTGACTTTCAGCTTCTATAAGATGTAGGAAGAAGAGGGAGAATGGTTTTGTGATGAAAATTAGAAAACAAAATACTTCTGAAGGAGGAAAAGGAATTTTATCCTCTTGTTCATCATAGTCCTAAGCCATTCCAGGCACAGTACACTTCAATAGCTATTTCCATGAGACAAGTCTCATAGAGGCAAGGGGTTTTAGGTGCAACAAAAGTGACACTTGCGTTTCAAATGTGTCGCAACACAGAGTTTATGGTAGCCTTATGGTAGCGTATGACTTTCTTTCCCCTTTAATTTCCCTTACCTAAACTTCAGCCATTTCAGACTACTTGTAATGTCCTCCACTGGAGCAGATCTTCACTGACTCATAACTGGGAGTCCTGTCATCCCTATTTTGCTCTGTTCCTCTCATTGTATGGCATGCTTCATTTAGCTTGTCTTAGCAGGCTTGTGGTTTACAAAACCAGAAATCCTCAAAGTTGCAATTCTGTGCTCCTTTTAAATTGGTAAAGAAAAAAGCAACAAATCCATTACCCCATCAAGCCCAATACAGCACTGTGTAACAGTTGAGCTGCTCTTAAACAAAGTGCCAGATTTATTATTTGTTTTATTACTTATCAAAGACAGTGGCTTACACACCTTGCATTATCTAGACAGCAGTCTCTTGGCATGTCAAAAGTCAAGGTTACATCAGCTCTTGACTTTATCCAGGCTCTATGATGTACAATGTCACTGTAGCAGAGCACTTCCTCTTTGTTCCGAGGGAACTTGATTCATAATGAGCCCATCTAGAATGTACTCAGATTGTGATAAAGAGCTTTACACAGAGGCTCCTATTTTAGAGAAACAGGTGTTGGCTTTGATTAGAGAAAAATTACATCATTCAAAGGAATGGAGGAAAAAAAAGCAAAGGGAAAGGAAAGCAAAAATAGAAAAAAGGAGCAACCAGACACAAATACATTTGCACATATAAAGCCGTTCTAATGAAAGCCAAATCAATTTGACATTCAGTGGCAGTTTGAAGCCAAAAAAAGCAAAGCAGCCTACAAA
This sequence comes from Corvus hawaiiensis, assembly GCF_020740725.1. Taxonomy (NCBI): domain Eukaryota; kingdom Metazoa; phylum Chordata; class Aves; order Passeriformes; family Corvidae; genus Corvus; species Corvus hawaiiensis. Next base: position 30,600,790 of record NC_063218.1, on the reverse strand, counting down.
AGGCCCAGCTCATTGTTTATGGAGTGTCATACTTCATCATCTGTGAGACCAATAACAGTGATGGGAAGACCTTTAAAGCAGGGAGTTTGCACAGAATGGCTGTGTGGATACCACTGATGTCAGATACAGTAGAATGCTTGTGAACTATTTCCTGAATTGAAATCATGTTTGTCAGATGAAGTAAATGCTCTCTATAGATCATATCTTTGAGAACAGTATTTAGTATATTGTTAAAATTCTTGTTTGATTTCTCCTAGACGGACACAGCCACAACATTTATCCTATGATGTGTACTGATCATCAAACTGCCCTCAAGAAAAAAACACAGAAGAGAAAAAAATTACCTAACATGCAAATGCAGCTTCCAGTACACAAAAATTAATCTCTTTATGAAAAAGAACTTTGCACAAAATCATATAAATTAACGTAGTCACCCTTTCATCATATTTATTTTCATAGATTACTTTGCAAATACTTTTACAAACACAGTTTTTTACATTTTCATTAAAGTAGTGGACCCCTATTACTAGCAGACTGTAGAATATATTTCGTCCATCTCTGTTTTCAGTTAGAACACCTGGTGAGGAGTGACATGTTTATCAAATGTTGGTGAATGCCAACATGAATTAAATAAGCCTTCAAAAAAATGTGAGATAGTATAGACTTGTACAGGAAAGGATATGTGCGGAAAGCAGTCTCTCTCTTTCTGCCTTCTAGCTATGAGCTCAATCTAGATATCACAATATTGATATTAAATTCTGATACTAATGTTTCTGTTTAGATTTCACGAGAAAATCTGTTTCTTTTTGGGCAAAAAATTCAGAAATTTCAGCCTCCTGAGTCACAATTCTCTAATGACTCACTGAAGTACAAATAGACAGTGATCTCAAATTAGCAAGTCATTAGTCATATTTCACATATAGTATCTTGTGTGGTTTCATAACTCAAAAAGCACTATCAGGGTGACCAAATTTATAATGGATGGCACAAGTGTAGACAAAAAAAATTAAGAGAGACAAGATACATGTGGGCAGATCTAAGTAAATAAATGAAACATTTTCTTTCATTCACATTGGAAACAACAATCAGTTTAATCTTTTTGGGGGCGGGGGGGGGGAACCTTCCATTCTGTTTTCTGTAAATGATTGAATCTGTGAGTTTATTAGCATGACCACTAACCACAATAAATATATCAGTCAGTCAAAATGTTTAAATATTCGCCAAAAACCAACATTATGTCTATATTAACTATTGTACTCTGTGACATATGAATACAGTGTACATTGGTTATTAATTATGTATGGTGATATAATTCCTGCTGTGTTAGCTTTGCATTGTAAAACATATGATTTAGTTTCTTTTGTCATACTTAGGAGAATTATAAATTAAACTGGAATAAATTACAAATTTCAAAATTCACTCTGTGATAGCACCTAGAGATTCAAGACTGTATCTATACTACCACAGTAGACTTCAGTTCGCACAAGAAGTGGGGTTTCTCTGTGTCAAACACCCATAGGTTTAGTAGTCACTCTAAAGTCCTCCACTGATGGCAATTAACTCTAATAAATAGCACACTATAATGCAGACAGCATAAGAAGCCCTTCGACAAGTGGATTTCACTTTTTTTCAGGCTGTAAGTGTTCTCATGGATAATTGTGTTGTGGGAAAAGTAAACAGGAAATCAGTTAGCGAAGACTGAAGAAATTCATTGCTACCAAATTTTGTTAAAACATTCAAAATGTTACCTTTCAGGATTCAGTGTCAGAATTCTAACACCACAGAAGTGAATTTACATTTTCCTTAGAGCTATTGTTTCACACTGTCTGAAGATTCAGGCTATGTCTTTCAGTGCTGAGAAATGATGTATTTTATATCAAGCAATGTAAACTTTTATAAATTAGTGAAAACAAGGAGAAGACAAATTTCACTTTAATGTAGCTAGTCAAGGTAAACCTCAGGCCCACATGTGCCATTATTTTGACAAAATGTAAGGAGAAATCAGATTATATTAACACAAAAATATATTATTTCCAAGAGATCATTGTACTAATTACCTGCTGTTCAGATTGGAATATTCTCTCTACAGTTCTATACTCACAAAATCAGAAATTACCTTGCATTTTAGTTTTGTATTTCCTTCAATGTCTGTGAAAAGTTATAGCTTTTATTTGAAATCTTTCTGAAAAAGAGAGAACCAAATTAAATAAGCTCAATGCATAAACATATGCATGATATTAAAAAGAAATATATAAAGAAATAGATTTTCTTGGTAGAAATTAAAATGAATTGTTTATATTAGTTACAGACAAGATTTTCTTTTCACTTAATCACTCTCTTCTTTCTTTGCTATATCAAGACCAAATAGTGTTTGTGAAAAAAATATTCATAAGTCATCTTAGAGTGAAGAAGAGTGAATATCTTACATTTCTAGTCTGGTTATGTAAAATTTACAAGATGAAAAAGTAACATTGACAAAATAGTTTTTCATGTTGATGTTTTCCTACCAGACAATTGGTGTCATTAAGCTGGAAAGCTGTTCTCAAGTAGTAGACATAGGAATTGCTTAATTCATAAAGGACAACTGATTTGGATGTGTAATTACCAGGTATGAAACAGTTGTTTCACCTAGCAAAAAAGCTGAGCAAATCACAAAAAGCTAGAGATGGACTAAGAAATAAAGATTTTAGTTTCATATTGTTTTTCTGACAATGAGGGTGACTAACTCCTGGAACAAATTAACTCAGCAATGTACACTGTACACTGCCTGTATTACCTGTAACAGAAATGGATTTTTTTTTCCCTAAAAGACCTTCTTGACTAATCCAAAGCTGATATAAAATTTGTCGCCTGAGATAAAATGCGGGAACTTCCCTCCTCTGATAACTTATATTAAGTGTGTAACTTTGCATTGCACTTCCTTGCCAGTAGGGTTTGGGTGGTTTAGATAGATGGCTCTTGAATGGTGCCTGACACAAATTACCTGGCTCAGGGAAAAAGATACTAGACAAAATTTTGTGCCTGTATTTTATGTAGTTCTAATAGTCAGGATAACCTAGGAATTTCTTTAAAGCTTTTATTAGAACCTGTAGAACATACAAGTACACACAAGGAACAGAATGAAATTCTACAATAGTAAAAATATTCCCCAAGTGGGAATTCCAAAAGTGGTTATTTAGATTTTTAGCCCCTTGACATAGTCAGTCTTATCTGCAGTATTGTAGCAAAAATGATGTTAACTGCATTATTTTTACTTCCAGTGACCACAATCTGTTTACTTATAGTCTACACAGCCAAGTCTGTCTGTACCATATTTTATTCCATTTATCTTGCTTAAGCTTAGTAAATTCCACCCTGCTACTCCTTTCACAGCTCAGTAGAGTCACTGGGCCTGCTCTGGTGCTGCTAAACACATTCTGAAGACTGGGATAAGCAGGTATACTGAAAGCCTCATGGATGCAGGTAATCTTTACGGCTGATGGAATAAAAGACTATACGATGGCATTAAAAAATCAAGGCAAGATTTATTCTTAGGTAACTAAGAGGATTGAATCTGGGCCTGTAAACAAGACAGGTTAAATATAGACACTAAGATAAGAGACCGCGATTTTATACATTTTCAGTAGAAACCTTCAGTGTAAAAAAATTTCTTCTAAAGCAAGTGTGACTACTGACTACAAGCTCTATTCCTTAGAGACTGGTTATTTTTTTGAGAAATTTTTCTTTTGCTTGGGAATCTAGTAAGAAATTATTTGAAGAGGAAGGAAAGAAAGACAAGAGGAGTTATCCTGGGGAAAAAAAAACAAAATGCAAGGCTCTCTTCCTTGTCTTTCTTACCACTTCGTATTCCACTCTCTTGTTGCAATGAGCTGTTTGGAGGCTAAAACAGGGCCCCAGACAGAAAACCTTCACTCATGCCAAACTGTTCATTTTAAAGCTGTGAGTTCCTTAGCTAAATCTAGGCTTAGCCCTCCTTGAACAAAACCATAGGAGGATTCAAGGTGTCTTCTATATGTCTTTAAACCCACCTGTTCACTCAAAAGGCTCTAAGTAGTGATACCAGGTCTAACTGTGCAGCTGGAAATGACTGGAGATCAAACTGTGCTGCAGCAACTTGCAAAAGTTGAAAATGAGTTGAAAATTACTTCCTGGGAAGTCATTTTGCATGAAGTCCACATGAAGACTGTTTCCAAGAGATCCACAGACACAGCTCATGCATCATTACAAGCCTATCAGCCTCTTGAAAGGAAATGCATGTGCCTATACAGTAGCACATAGCTCTTCTATGCAGACTTTCACTAACAGAAAGTGATGTGTGTAAGTATCTCCAAAACTATGGTTTTACCATGATACCTTAAGGTTTTTAACTACAATGTAAGAACTGAATGCAGTTCAGTGGCTACTCTTGTAGTTTAGAGTGGAAAACTAACTTTTAAGCTCTGAAAGATTTCATATTTCTGGAAATATTGGAATTTGGATGAATGTGGCTCTCTGAGTAAAAAAAATGGGGGAAATCAATTAAGAAAATGGGAGAAAAATAATTTCATTTCAAAATTATTAATTACATGCCATCCTTTGAGTATTGCAGAATTTTTCTTGCTCTGAAAGCAAAGTGATTGTTATTTGGTCATCACCATAAGCATAACTTTTAGACAAAAAAACCTTAAAACCAGACACATCAAATCCCTTTCCATAAGGAACCTGCAGCATGGAAAACTTTGCATTATATGTATTAAAGAACGACTATGCAAAGTGTTAAAATGTCTTCTGGTGAGATGCCCAAACTACAATAAAACTCATATCTCCATGAAAATATTTCTCTAACAGTAGCGATCAGTGAGAACAGGTATTTTATTCATGGGCCTGCCTGTGCAAAGATGAGTAGTATTCTCAGATCTACGAAACCCCAAAACATAAAACAAAGAGAAAACAACTCTGCACTTTTACCCAAATCTACTTCTTGTATTTTATCAGCAGCAGTTACTAGTCAACAACTGGGTTTTAGTTAGTTATCTCATTGCTAAACAAAAGACAGCAAAAAAAAAAAAAAAATCCCCAAACACAAATAACAACAAAATAAATGAAGCAGTTTTGGTGCTAAAAAAAGTAAATCAGTGTGATTTTACTTGACAACACTCTTCCCCAGCTTCTTTGCTCCATTGCTTTATTCCAGCCCCTGAAGTAAGAGGATATATATGTGGAAAGAGACTGGTTCAGTAAAAAGCTGTTTTCTGATGCAATTATTATTTTATTGTAGAACTACACTAAACAACTAAAACAGAAAATAAAGCAGCTTTTGCAGAGGGCATTGTATAAGCAAGCATATCTTTATTTTCCACATACTATGCAAAAGAAAATTGAGTGTTTTCTGGTCAGCTGTGAAATGTCATTTGTAAATGGTTCATTGGGATTTCTTTCTCCTCTAACTTATTGCAAGTTTGGTTTTGTTTATGAAAATAGATTTGATCAGCTAATCAGAGTGTAGAGGTAGTATTCAGCAATATTCGGCAGGTTTTATTCACTTTTATACTTCATTGCATTTTCACTCTTGGAAACTCATTTACATAATCTCCGTATGGTCATTTCACAGTAACTGTTTCTGACTCTGGGTGTGCTGGCTAATAATTACCCTAAGCTATCTGAGAATACCCAAGTACATAGTGAATATACAGTTATTTCTTAGTACTCAAACTCTACATTGAAAGCCCTTTGACTAGTCCAATACTACAAAATGTCAAGCTGTTTACCAACAACAGAGACTGTGCCTCTGCTTCTCAGCCCCTGCAGTGAAGCTGAAAATGCCAGTGTTTACTTAAAGAAGGGGAGAAAAAGAGCTCTCCTTCCTCTATGCTTGATCCTGTGGCTGTTGGAGTGAATATTACCTTTTGTCGTTGATTTCAATGGGGATTGAATTTGACTCTCTCATCCTTTTTATGCACTGTCCTCTGCATTTCTGGAAAATATTACACAATAATTGCCATAAAACTATACTTTCTGCAGATGAGATTCTGCTTTATTTCCTCATTGACTGATTTAGTTTAGGTTTCCTATCATCTTTTATACAGAGCTATGACCTGTGTGTATCTGAACATATAATTTCACTAGAAAAATAAGAGACGAAACACTTTCCTTTGAAAGTTCTGTAGGCCAAAACCTGCATGTATTTTAACCATAGCATCCTAGCTTCCCTGAGCTTTGTGACTACTTTCCAGCATTACTGTGGCACAAGGTGGCTTATACCAAGACTGCTTCTTTTAGTCAGAATTGAGTTTGAATTAAATGACTATGGAAAGGGTCAAAGGCAAATTATGAAAGGCAGGACTTTCCTCCTGTTCCTCCTTAGCAATTGAATTTTAAAATGCCAATGACTTTAATCACCAGTTACAGGGTATTAAATCATACAGGGTTTTAGAATTTGGCAGAAGAGATAAAAAATTTCTGAATGGGGATGAAAGAAAACACAGAAAAGCCTATATAAACTGCAGGAAAAAAATCCTAGCTTGATATTTTACAGAATACACAGAAATAACATTTGGATAATCATTAAATAATACTGAGAAAGTCTACTGTGCAAACAAGGAGTTTCTCAGGGTTGTGTATGTGTGTGCTATTTAATTGTTTTGGATTTTTGGTTGAGATTTCTTTTCAAAAAGAATGATGTGCTCTAAAAAGAGAGGACAAGCTTAGTTCAGTTATAGCTTTCATATAATTACTACAAACTAATGCAAATTAGACTGTAGGTCTGCTCAATGTACATTTCTGTGCTTGCCAAATTATGTTTGGCAGTGTGGTCAAGCAATAACAGATGCACACTGTGCCTAGTTTTCTCGGGCTGTTCAATAATTAGGAGGGCCATGTATTATAATAAACCACATCCCCTTGGCTGAGATTTGGATGCAAATTGCACACTAATTCACTTCCAAGTTTTTGGAAGCATACCAAAAGACATGAAAATTAGGGAAATATACTATTTACTTCATGAAATGTGTTTAAAACTAAATAAAGCTCATTTGTAAGCAATGTTCATCTATTCCATCCCTGTAAAAAAAATTAACAATGAGTTCCCTTTCCTTTACACTATTTAGTTCAGCAGCTAATGTGACACCTCTGCAATGTTCATGGCATCTCTATTATTCTTGCACTGAGAGAGTACAATATAAAAGACAGTTACTCTGCTTTGTATTTCTCTAAGGTATTGCTGAGGTTGAGTGGATAATATCAGTTCAATGAAAGACTTGAATCACACTGCAATCCAAATTCTTTGCAATCAGTTGAGTTGTAATGGCATGCTGTTTATAGCAGAAAATTCGTCTTTTGAAAAGGCTGAAGATTCTTTACCCTTAGCTATTATACAAAGGTTGAATGGAGAGATTTAATTAAAAAAAAATAATACTTAATGAGGGAAATTCTAGGAAACCCAGCAATGTAATGTAATTACATGCGTAGATGTAACTACATCAGTCTCTAAATTATGAAGAAACAGAAAATTAAAACAATTGAACTTATTGCTACACATATTAGCAGGCAGTTATGTTTTCCTAGAAATAATTTAATAGTGAGCTGTCTTGTAGTAACAGTTAACACACTTAAACAGAGAAATATAATACAACCTAAAAGTGGTGTAATAGGAGATATATCTCCTTTGTTTATTGTCTACTAATTGTAATGTGATTGTACCAAAGAGGGATAAGACTCCTCTGTATATGCTCTAGACAAATACAGAAAAAAAGGCAGTGAAAATGGCAGGTATCAGAACCCTCTCCTACAATATTATTTTAATTTTTTTTATTTTAAGAAGACATATAAATATTACAAGTACTTTAAATTTTCCAGTGATGTTAAAACAGTTCTTTGCAAGAAAACAATGAGGCAAACATTTCTTGCCAAAAATATAAAAACTACTTTCAATATATTCTATACTGACACTACAATTTTAGTGACTACATTGTAGTTTTGATATAGGTCACTTAATTTTAAACTAATTCACATGGATATCAGCAAAAATCTCTATAGTAAAGCAGAAGTCAGTAGATTAATAAAGTCTTAACTACTAAAAATTTCATAATACAGAAATACAGGCATAATACAAGAGGCAAGTGTCCTACAATTAAGGTTGGTTTAGGAGGATAAATCAATGCTGTGACATGTAACTATGGCTAGACTGTTATGTACCTCAGGTTTACAGTATTATAGTAGGTGATTTTCAGGTCTTTCTTGGGTGTTTATCCTATTTAGTGGTTGTTGATATCGCAACGACATAATCATAGACTAACAGAACAGCAACAAAATTCTTGTTTCCAGCATGATGAACACAGAGTTAACTACATAAAACAGTTTTGGCAAAAGTACTGCTCACTCTGTATGTTGAATTTGAAAACAGGATAAAGACTAAATGTGATAAAGCAGCTGAAATTGTAGATTCATTTGCATCATTTAAATTAAGGAACTATGAAGAGTTTTAGGTGAATTTTGCAAAAAAATCAGGTTGAAAAACTGAGCAGCACATACACCTCAACAGAGAGATAAGACCCCCCCCCCCCTAAAAACACATTAGTGGAAATGGTCTAAAGTATTTATACATAATGATGTCTTCTGAATTAGTTGTAACCTCTCAGGAAAAAAAAGATCCAGGCATTACTGTAGACAGCTCAATGAAGAGACTTGTTCAGTGGTGATTAAAAAAGCGAATAAGATGTTAAAGTGTGTTAAGAAGGGAATAGAGAATAGAAAAGAGAAGATTACAATTGCATTATATAAGTCAATGGCACATTGATTACTGTATTCAGTTAGACATCTTATTTTAAAAAGACACAAATGAGAAGGTGAAATGAAGTACAATGAAAATGACAAAGGTGTTACTTTCATAATCACTAAATCATGTCAGCCTCTCCAGAAGCATAAGGGGCTAAGTGGAAAATGTTAATCCCAATTTGATAGAACCACCCCAAGAAAGCTAACCCTTTTTCTAACACTTATCAGATGCAAACCATCTCATTTTTTAACATTTATGAGGGAGTGCTTCAGCATGCTGCCAGTATCAGATTCAGGAAAATACAGTGATGGTGTAGAGACATTTTTGGACTCCAGTCATTTTGTTGTGTGTGTATTCATTGTAGATGCAAAGTATGTGTAAATCCAAGTCATCAGTTGAGAAATAATGTAATTTCCATTCTTTATTTAAGAATCTTTCTCTGAAATTAGTCTTTTTAAGTAAACTTTTGGGTATGCTTAGCTTGTCACATTTTCTTGCAAAGGGGCATTTAGGAATTAACCTGACAAATTGGGGACTGGGGGGTGGGGGGAATTATTAATGCTTTTTAAAATGTTTTTTGCTAATTCTGTTTATAGAAACAAATTAATTGAGGTCAGTTAGGCTTTATTAACATACATTTTATTTTTGTGAAGTGATGAGGATCGTCATTTGCTTGAACTGTTCAAGACAACAGGACATACATGCAGTAGCTTCCTAGACTTGGAGAAGACCTCTGAAAACATCAAGTTTGTGCATATCTCTGTCTGGTAAAACAATATGTGTGCATGTTAAACATTGAAAATAGTCCAAGAGCTGCCATTAATTTGAATTGATCTGAAATCATTATCTGGAACTGCCTGGCAGGTGAAAAATGAGTTATTTCTGCAACACTTATCTGAGATACTCCATAACTTTTGAGAAATGTACAAGAATGTCATTGTCATCACTGCTGCCAACTTGAATGGTACATGAATCCATTAAATATGAAAGAAATAACTCATAAATTAGTTTGGTAATATACCCATGTCCAGCTGTGCTCCTTAACTGTTGTGTTCATGCGATGAACAACACACGAAGTCTCTCCAGAGTGTTACTCAGTAGAAAGATCTCCTAAGAACGTTAAATAAACTTACCTCAAGTTGTGTAAACCCATGTAATGAGAAATGTCTAAAAAAATTCGGAAATGGGGCAGACCAAATACATTGTCAATTATCTTGATCTTGCCAACTATGTTCCTTCAGCAGCTGACAGCTTTTGTGACTTTCTGTTCAGTCTATTTTACTACAGGCAATAGGGTTATAGTGGCATGTATTGCATATCTATTAGATGGCTGCCTGCACTTAAAGTTCAATGATCCCTGCATATTCCTAAGAGTCACTACTCCTAAGTTCCTTATCAGAATGTTCCTAGAATAATATCACCTCTACTGAAGTGTCAAGTGAAAGTCAACATAAATAAATTAATTTTTGTACATTTGACTCATTGTATAACATGCTGACACCATAATGATCACCATATTGATCATTCATTATGACTTATTGTTTTCCTTATCAGTGTCTCCCTCAATAACTCTGGGAAGTTATACAGAATTGAAACGGGGAAATAAATTTTAATGAATTGACTATCTTTTCAAAATTCATAGCATTCAAATTTTTCAAAGAAAGAAGGGAGCATTCATTTTCAAGCATTTTCTGTTGAAAATAACCCATTTTCCAATTAGTTCACTGAAAATTTTGGATTATCAACTGTTTTGATGAAAATAGGCAGATATGTTTTATTATTATTATTAGCATGCATATGTATCTTCCTGTTTACTTTCCTGTTAATTTCTTTTAAAACTAGAGCTCTAATTCGCAAAGGTAGGTAGCTGAATTGCCTAAATACCTCCATAGATGTCAAAATAAATCTCAGTCAAATCAAGGTTTAAAGTCTGTTTTCTTCTGCAGAATAATATTTCATAAAAAACATCTGTAGATTACTCTGGTTTTATCAGTCATTTTTTTATTCTTTTTAAAAAGACTTTGGGAAGCTCAGTATAGTTATTTGCTAAGATGGTGGATAGTATGCTTTGTTCAAACCTAGGAATTCTCTAGGAATCATATGATGGCTAAGGATAAATGGTTCTCTTCCAAGACTTGATATCAGCAGTGTGACCTCCTTCAGCTCAGAAAAAAAGATCAATTCTACCCATTTCTGCCACACACTCTGCGAATACTGTAGCAAATAATCTACCTGGGACGGGATGGAAAAAAGATGGTACTTCACACCTACCTACTGTTACCTGACATTTTCTCTGTGAAAAAGACCACTTTCAGGAGCAGTTTTAGGGTAATGAATATTATTGTCCTAGATCATCTCTTTGCAACATATAAACATCACCCCCCCCCCCAGAGACTTAGGAGAGATCTCTCTCTTCAGTATTTCCCACAAGCTATTTTCGGTAATGTTTGGTCTATGTTATACTTTCATAGATCCCATTATCATCTTTGTCTCCCCACAGACTTCCTGAGGGGAAGTGAATCACCTGCAATAAGTGCAATCCCAATAAGTGGCTGGTTTGGTGCTGCAACAACCAGCCAAGGCTTTGATGCCCAAGTGTTTTGCAGTAAAGTTTTATATCCTCAGGATTTTGACAACCTTTGCAATTTTCAAGAAGTGGGATAAAACTATCTCAGAAGTGCTTACAAAAGCTGGGGACACTTTTGTTAACTGAGCTGTCATTTTGGCATGGTTCCAAGTGCACGGCAGACTCACTGAAAAAATATTGCATCATAAAATACACTGTGTAACAGAGTCTTAGCTTGGAATATACCTGAGAACATGAGGTCAACCTGTGCTTGTTATCTCATAAAGATTAAAAAAACGCAAACAACTAAAAACCCCAACCTAGCAGAGGGTTAATTTAAAACTAAGAAGAATCTACTTCAGGCAGTAATGTTTTTTAAACCTTCCTTTATAAATTTTGCTTATCAAGGAGTGCCCTTCTGGTATATCAACTGAGCCAAGACTGAGTTCTCAAATACTATGATGGCTTCTGTTAATTAGATAGTTTATCTGTGATGAGTTGTTGACACTGAGATGATTTGTGTTAAATAATTTTAAAATATTCTGTGGGGCACTAACTTAGATGCATTGTTTGTTCATATTCCAGGCCCCGGCTTCAATCTTTTTTACAGTCCTCGACAGAAATGAAGTTATGCTTCAGCAAACTTCTTTAAGTCAGAACAAGCAACATTGCAAAGATATTTTTGAGTAACTGCAATTCTCTGCAATTTTTATTTCTTTTTGTACTATGAGCTCTAGTTTAATACCATAACATGTGAAGATTTTTTTTTTTTTTTTTAATATGTAAAGACTTGAAGTTTTGCTAGTTTATAATTTCTTAAATATTTCTTTTTAATGTTTTCCCTCTCATAATCCATCTCCAGTCCCCCAGTTCAGGGTAAAATGCAGGAAAGGCTGGCAGAACATGAAACTTCTTTCTACTGGGGTGCTATAGTTTTCTAAATGCTCTGTATTTTTGTAAGCTTTACTTTCACAGGAAAGATGGAAAGGCTGAATTTTAATTGTGAAGTACACTATCACAAAAATCCATGCAGTGTGCTTCAATGATGCTTACTAAATATTACACTGTTTGAAATGAAAAAAAAATTAAGGCTGCTTGTAGATGAACCAAGGGTAAATGCTTACAGGTAGCAAGCTACTCTGGCACCATAATAATAGCAGAACATCTTTATTCTTCTTGTTCTTCTACTCCATAAATTAGCTCCCATTGCCTATCTTGCTTCTTTATTCTTATATCTTGCAACCTTCCCATTTCTCTTTACTCTTTTCTTCCTATTCACACTTTCAAAAAAAATTATACCCTTCATCTGACTGTTTTTATCCACTTTTCTCTTGTTTGCCTCCACTCCCTCTCTAGTCTATAAAGCCCCAAATGCTCCCTTTTCCTTCTCAACGCCCCATCCCTCCTGAGTGGGAGTGCTGCCCATACCGCGATAACACCTCAGACTCTGTTGTGATCTCCATTCTGCATTTGCACATGGATACAGTCCCCTAATTGAGAGACTTTTTTTTTTTTATTAAAAGCATTAGACATTTATATGTAGGAATAACACTTGCAGAGACATTCTCTAGGTTAAAAGTTAAAAGGGATGTCAATCATCATACTTCAGAACATAAACAGATTGCCAGCGTGGGTTGAAAAGGAATTTTCCCCACATAAAATCATAGAAGTTTGCAATAGAAAAGAACTAATAGGTCAGCTAATCTATCTACCTGCCAATTCAAGCTTTTTCCCCAACATGTATTTTGCTGCTCCTTTGGCCTCTCAAAAATCTCAAGCAATTGGACTGTTAATGTTTCCCCATAGTGAATATACAGTCATTTAGTGCAACTAGTTTGCTGTCCAGAGTTTTTCAGGTAGATAGTCTAAACTTTCTTTTACTACCTTCATCCCCCTAGTCAAGTGCCAATCAAGGCACTTCCATCTATCATATTAAATAACCTTTCTCTCCTGACTTATTTTTTATACTTTTCCATTATATATAAATTGTTGCCATGGCCAGTTTGATGGTTCCTACCTAATCTCTGCCATGCCTTTAGCTAAATAAACAATTCTTTTCAGTATGACTTCCGCTTAAAATTATACTCCTGTGACTACAATGCACATGAGAGGAATCACCTACACCATGACTGCAGGCAAACTAGAGCTTCTGAATATATGAAAAAATACACTAATAGATTTGTCAACAAGCATATCCATATATGTGGTAATGCAAAATGAACATGCAACTAACTGTAATTTTTTGTAAGACAGCTCTTTCAGCTACATGAACTATTCTCTGGTACTCTCTTCTGTCCTGAAATTCTTTGTTCAGGAAGGAAGACAGCTTTCCAAGTAAGGTGTCTCTCTCTTCGGTGGTTAAAAAAAATAAATTTTTGGGGATTCAGAACAATGAAGAATTTTCAATAAAATAAAAAATACAGAGAAAAGCTTTAGAGCTTGACAGGTAGGTTAATCAGGTAAAAGAGTTCTTCCCCTTCCTAGGCCACTCATAAATCATCCCACAGTCCACTAAATCAGTCAAACCAGAATTCTCCAGCATATTTTAAAATTGTCATATCCTAGCTTATAAACAACATTAAGAAAAAAAATTCACAGGTAATCCAAAAAGGCAGAGGAATATTTTGCCTGGGTCTTAAAGAGACACATACTCTTGCAAATGTGACAGAGGACAGGGTGAGAAAGGACCACATTTCTGTTCAAATGTATCACATGTAAATCTTCTGTTACTTGTGGGATTAGTAACATGCCAGAAGAATTAATAGGAAGGCATAACTCTTCTTGTACTCTGTGTAACAGCAGTTAGGAGTCAGAAAACCAACAGAGAGAACGTCGACTTCTGCTATAAACAGCTTTCAACTACTGCCTCCAGTTTCTAAGACAAACTCTCCACTCTTTAAAACCTCCTATCATCATTTTTCTAGAGTTATGGCTTTTGCAAGTGTAAGGCTTTACTAATGACATATTTTGAAAGTCTTGAGGCCAAATTCTAAGCAGGTGCTGTCCGATGAAAGTGGTTAGTGACCTTCGCTGCATTGCGTGGCCCTCAAGATACTGTCAAACTTCATTGACCTAAGGACCTCAGACATTAGGCCATTCACATCTCAGTGGTCCTCCTGTGAAAGTGTGTTGAAAAGTACAATATAGAACTTTCTGGTTTAGGTCAATTTCTACTATAATTCTAACAAGCAAGTAGGTAATATAGTTAAAATGCAGGTGATGAAATGGTTACTACAAAGTTGCTATAAAGTATCCTAACTAGACACATTTCTGTAACTCTGTTTTTATATTTCTTTACATCCTTTGTAGATTAACGTAAACACAATTAATTAATCATGAAAAGCAACTCCTACAGAGTAGAAGCAGGATTTTAGCTTCCAAAGCAACTTCCCTGCCAGACCTGAAAAATCTTATTCATTGTCAAGCAGTGTCACTCTTCTTAGCCAGCCTTTGATACCATGAGGTGCAGCAACCAAGAACTGCAGCAGTCTGCTTGTTTTTTGACATGGATACAGGATTGAAATATACTGGGCTATTTGCACCATCTGGTACATGCATTTCAGTTGAATGAAAGCAGATGAACTCCTGGGCACTTTGGTGATGAAACACCAGGAGAAAAAGAGACAAAACCCAAGAGATGAAAAAGTGTTACCGAGGAAAAGAAGCCGAATTGATCTCATTTCTGGACTACAGAAGGTCACCTTCTAGGTTTCCTCACACTTGACATGGGACTACATGTTTGACTCCTTGCGTGTTTGGAGTGGGAGTGTGTTAGATTAAGCAGACTGTTCTAATGATCCTTTTTAGTTTTGAAATCTAGGGATCTATAAATATGTATATATCAATGTTGCTGTGACTATGATTTGCAGCTGTCAATCAGTTTGCTTTTTATGGTTGTAAATTTTCATTTCATAGGGTTTTTTGTGTAGTCTTCTGAAAAGAATAAAAGTCTACTCCACATCTCCACATTTTAGACAGAAGAGTAATGCATGATTAACAGTATGCTGAGAGGTGTCACATTCACATTAACACTGATGTGTGAACCAGTGGTCAAATGGCAGATTACATGTCTGTCACAACACATCAGGGCAGTGTTCCAGTCTGCCAGCTTTACCCTGCCCAGCTTCTTCAAACAAAGAGTTCTTCTGAAAAATGTAGCACAAAAAAGGAATGTTGAGCCTTTGGGGGAAAAAGAAGTCTGTCTCACGGTCAAGCTTTTTGAAGTCTTAGTAACATCAAATGGCAGCAGGGGTTACTCACAGTCACATAACCTCGCAGGTTCATGGATTTCTATAGCACAAATGTTGCATATGTGGCCTTATCAAAGATTTTCTGCATGATAACTGTATTACTGAAAAAGTACTACGGCTGGCATATTTCGATTTGGAGAAAGGATGCCAATTCTATCAAGGCTAGAAAAACTCTGACCCAGTTCCAAGAGAAAAAGCAAGTTTTTGGAATATCATTTGAAGCAAGAAGTTCCAGTTCATTGAAAATGTCACAAAAAGTGCCCTTCTCCTTTTGTCTTAAGGACAGAATTTTTTTTTTTAAGTGGATAATTAACTAGCTCCTTGACTTCCTGTATAGCAAATAGTCACACCTGGAACTGAAGTGACTTTTAGTGGGCAATGATGTCTGAAGCCAAAATGTACAATGAAGCAGAACACATTTTTAATCCCTTAAGATGTTTACATATATTAAAAGCAAAATTTTAGACAATAATTTTAATATTGTTAGCAAAACTAAAAATACTATCTCAGCGTTTAAAAATGCTTTCCGGGGGGTTGTGAATATCATGCTCACTGGGACAGTGCCTGACTTCTTACATGCTTTAAGTCCCAAAAGATCTGCTGAATTTTTCTGGAAGTTACATTGCTGTTCCAGCAGTACTCTCACTGCAATGAAAGCACAAATTGGAAGATCTAAAGGCTAACATGCTTAAAACTCTTAAATAACATAAAAGTTAAGTTCTATTTTCAAGAACACCCAAGTTACATGGATCTCTCTTTACAACATAAAAACATGTCTGCTGAAGAATATTATCTAAATGTTATACTGGTAAGTAGTTGGCATATGAGCCAGTATTTGGACTCAGCCCAAAATGAGTAGTTGAGTATTGTCTTGGCTCATCTCTTAAATGTTAATATGTGTTTACTATACATAATGGATTCGACAATAACCTCTGACAACATTTTAAACATTGACTTTATAAAAATCACTCCTGATTTACACAAAAACAAGAACTGGAAGATGGAATCTATGTAGAGATAGGATATGGAAACAGACACACGCACACATGTATATACATGTATATGCATTCTTCCATATTCTATATATGCTATGCATAATCTCTGTACATAATAATATAGAATACATATTATACATTTCATAAATTATTGCATATTAATACATATAAATATGCTATTTCTTATATGGAAAATTACTTGGATTTTTACACAAATTTTGTATGCATTTTTATGCATTTTCCTATAAATTATTACCAAATTCCATCCTTTGTATGATCAAACAGCTTTTACTAAAATTCTCCTCCCTGCTCTGAATTTAAAATATTGAAAATACCTATATAGTTGCCAAGATCTATGAATTTATATAGTACATACACATTTTTTTTAAAACTAGTATATTACAGTGATAAGAAGGACTTTTTCTAATTTTCCATTTTTTAACTCTCTGCTTTTTTAGTGAAAGGAAGTTCAACAACATTCAGATGAGCCACAATTCAGTTTGTCAGGCTTGGCTTCCTTTCATCTTTTTTTTTCTTCCTGACACTATGAACCTGCTGCTACTGTCATAAGATGTAAAGTTTATTTCTGTACACATTTTGCTTCTCATTTCTGTATGAATGGCTTCTGTGTCTTGAGGGATAGAAATGTTATTTTCTGTGGCTTGAATTTAAACTTCTCAAGAATAACAGAGGTATGCGCATGTTGCAAGCAGGAAAAGTACCTAAGAGGGTCTGAATTCCACCTTTACCTATGGTCTTTCTAATTCACTTAAAGTCCCGCAAACAATTATTCTTAAACAAAGGTCTCACTGTATGCTACAGCACGATACATCAAAAGCAACTAGTTGTGCAGAACAGCATGGTGTTAAAAATGATACAGCTGTATAACATTTTATGTTTAGAAAGTAGATAAAATCTGTGCACAACATAAATGATGTTCAATGATATTCATTAATTTTATTCTCTTATTCAAAGACAGACAAACTTAATGAAATGTTTTTTAAGCTCTCATAAATTCCCACCTGAGAAATGTAACTGAAGTGTTAGAAAATTGTCTAATATTACTCTGGTGGGAAAAAAAGAGACACCTGTAGAAGAAAATCCCCCACTGCAATGGAAGAAGGTTTAAGAAGCACAATGAAAAAATGTAAATGGTCTCGAAAGAAAATCAGAGCTGATACAATGGAGTTTCCTACCATGAAGAACTTTATTAACAATAGTAATGAAATAGTACTTACAAGTGGAATTTTCATATGAATTAATTATTGGTCAGCTCTGTTTCCTTTAAGTTTCATGCACATTCTTAATAATTTCTGAAGGAGAATGGTTTCTTGAACTGCAGGACAAGATTCATGGAAAGAATTATGCTCTTAAAATCACAGTTAGGCATCTAAATAAAGCAACAATATTTTATTCTGTAACATTCAAAAAATCCTTACTGAACTGATGTCTGTGTCTAGAGCTGCTCAGCTCTACATTTTCTGCAAGTACTATTCCTGTAATGTCATTAGATACATGTTGAACAACCCATACTTTCAAAACACCATGAAAAGTATCAACTAACACTCTAAGCCCAGTGTAATTCACAGATGAATTTCACAGCCCTGTGTCTGGGTCCTGAAAGTACTGCCTATACTTAGCTGTCAATTAGAGACTGAAGTGATTTAAATTATCCTTGTTAGAGGTTTGTTTTTGCTTCCGTAGTTCATTTCAAAAATTAGTTACACACATGTTATTATTACAATATAATGAGTCATCTGTTAATTATTTTTGACGTCTATGATAATAAAAATATACTAATGTTCCAGTTATTAATAGAATTGGCCTATCTTTATGAAACTCGACTTGGTATGATTGTTTGACAAATTGGCACCAACTCACACTTTCATCTTTGAAATGGTGCAGGTATTTTTTGTGATGTACAACCTGTAAGTCTGTCTTTACATAACTGCAGATAACCAGGGTTTAACCCACCTTACTTTAAAGTCTTTCACCAAAATGCGTGACTACACACGCTATCAAAAATAATCTTCGACCAACCACATGCTGTGTAAGGGTACCAGTGAAATACTTCATAAACAGACAGAATGCAAACATGCACAAACACACTAACCACTAATGCCATAAACAACTTCAAGCACAGTACAAACAAAATGCATGCCAAGAAACCTGCTTGAAAATGTGTATTATAGAAAAATACACTTTCAATTTCTGAATGTTATTTGACTACTTATTACACAATAAACAAAACTATGCAAAGTCCATGATGGCCCTTGAATTAAACTTCTGCCAAGTTCCAGAGACAATTTATTATTCATTGTTCCTGGATAGATATATGTTATGTATAATATTTAGGGTACCTCTTCTTTTTCTCCATGCATGTCACCTAATAAAAATAGGCAATATATATACACTATATGCATATCTCATTAAAAAACCCCAGTAATTATTGGGGCAGAATTTGGATACTCAGCAAACATAACAATCTAAACCATGAAACCAATTTACACCTGATAAAAATCCACATACTTCACCATCACTTTGAATCTGTAGGTACATTCACTTTTACAGAAAATTTAAATATAAGAGTTTCTTCCTTATTGGACTGATTACAGTGCAATCATGTCAAAACCACCTAAAGCCTCACAATGGCATCACAAAGTACCAATGTGGCAAGGGGCTGCCAAGTGAAACCCTTAGCCCACACTTGGCAGGCAGACCGGCTGCAGACAAATCTGAATTGGATTTATGTTAGTGAAAAAAAGAGAAGGTTGCTATTAAGTAGGAAATACAGAGAAGTAAGTCAGAGCCCAGAACCTGTCCCTCAGGCGCTG
The DNA here is from genome assembly GCF_020740725.1 of Corvus hawaiiensis. Taxonomy (NCBI): domain Eukaryota; kingdom Metazoa; phylum Chordata; class Aves; order Passeriformes; family Corvidae; genus Corvus; species Corvus hawaiiensis. Next base: position 30,581,393 of record NC_063218.1, on the reverse strand, counting down.
GGTATCAGTTCAGTCTGTGTGCTGGAATTTAGTCTGAGGTTCTTCCCCTCCCATCTGTTCTGGGGGAGACTGTGAGTTAGGACCAATTTTACACCCAGATTTAAGATAGAAGTGACAAAAGATATAATTTAATGAAAATTACTCCCAGGTTCTTCCTATATATTTTTACTACTGATATGAAAAACAGCAACAGTGTTGTGGCAGGCAGTGCTGCATGTTTAGTGAATGGGCAAATATGTAACTACCAACTCTAGTCTTTTCCTTGCTGGAGCTCTGACTTTGATTTTTTCCTTCTCTCACAGGTGTTTATGTTCACAAAACCTGCATGAATACTGTGATCTCCAGTCCTTTGAAAAATTCACTTACATTGACCAAAGGTTTACAGGAGACTGTGGCAGAAGAGGGAAGATAAAAAGATGGTCGGGTAGCACATGTCTGGTTTCCTAAGGCTAAATCCACTCTTAAAATGCCTAGCACTGAACATCCAGGCTAGATTTCATTGAGAATCAGAAGTGAAGAGAGTGAGCTGATTGGTGAGAGGTGCTGAGGGGACAGGGTAAGTCACACAGACGTGAGCATTGGTTCACAGGGCTAATCAACGGCTACAAAGAAATGCTGAGGTAAATCTTTCAGGGCATGTCTAAGCTGCCATTCCAATGCAAGAAGGTTTAAGAAGCACAATGAAAAAATGCAAATGTTCTCAAAGCAAGCTGAAATTAGAAAATTACTAAATAAACCAAACAAGTCTCGCTGATGACTAAAGAGATCACAGTGCGGGCACTGATTTATCTGTTCTGATGATTTATACTGAGGCAATTTAACCAGTTGTCCATCCAGGCAGAAGAAGTCACCATCTCTGTGGCAGAGAGAGGACGTTCACTCCCCAGATGCTGCTGTTTACAACTAAGCATAACAAAATAAATGCAATTAGTGGTCTTGCAAAGTAACACAGAATTTCACATCCCAGTTTGGCTGAAAGGTGACACCTCATCTCTTCATCCATACAGCTCACCAAGATGAAGTATCCTCAGGACAATTATAATTTAAATTCAACAAATACCATAAATCTTCATTACCAGATTGCACTGATTAAACTAATCAAATTCTAAGTGAATTCATTTAAATGGGCATAACTTTTGCACAAGAGCTCAGTGCTCAGAGAAGGGCCACTTGTTAATTAATTTACTGTTCTTTATTTTTAAGACTTGTTTCATTTGAAACTGAATAAACACTAAGTAAAGACCTTTTCTGAATTTTCATTAAAAATTCATTTCATGCCAAAAACATGTTTCTGATTACTCCTCAGGATTAGGAAATGCTTCAGGAGAAGGTAGCAAACCAAGCTATCTTTGATATTTTAGAATTTAGGGAAAAACACACACACAAATATTTAATCTGGTGGGCACGTAAAGTGGAAATTCCTAAGGTTTTTTTCAGAACTTTTCCTAAATCAAAATTAAGTAACAAGATAGTAGTTATTTTTCTTTTCTTTACCTTTCAGATCTTGCCTAAAATGTTCTCCTCTCTGATCCGTGCACCCATATTATCCACGTATCTTTTAGCTGGTGATTGTCTGCCTCTGAAGAATATTGATTAAGATGAACTCAGTCTGCCTGCCCATGCTCAGCAGAAGCAAGTATTTTTCAGTTTTTCACTCTGACTAAAGATCACCTTGGGACAACTAATAGCACTGGATTTTTTCAAACTGAAATCTGATCATTTGCTGCCTAGTACAAAGCGAAAAACTATATTTTTATAAGTTTAGAAAGGACTTCATCCTCTTGGTAGTAGAATTCTGACACATGATTTTTGTGGGTTTTTTTCTTCCTCAGACAAAAGGAAGCTGCTAGAGATACGGTTATTATGTTCTTTGGTTTTCTTAAGTGATTAATTACTTGTCTAAATTCTTTTGTAGCAACAATCCTCTCTTGTTGCAGTGAAATATCTTTGTTTTAAATTTTAAAAAATTAAAAAGTTAAAGCTCTGGCTTTGACATGGGTGACTATTATTTGCCTGAAACCATACTTGATTTGGAAAGTTTTGGCTACAGTGGTGCAGATCTCTTGACACAACTTCAGACTTCAGGTCAGTAGGGAATATTCAAGTTCCTTCCTGATAACTGAGCATGACTCAGTGATTAAAGATGTCAGGTGACCTGACATCTCCAGAGGTTGGCTATGGAAAAGTCATGGTCAGAAGTCTTTAAACCCATATACCTGTCTGTATGTTTATTAATGTCATCAGTAGGGGAAAATGTAGTATATAGTTTAAAAAAATAATGCTCTACTTTTTAAAACTGGATTTATAAAGTCCAAATGTTTACTTAGAAATTAAACATTTTGGTACTGGGGCCTCTAGGATATGTTGGCAGTGGAAAAACTAACCTACACCAGATGGCAGAGGTTAAAGAAATACTATAAAATATGGCTTCTATTCATACGGTTCTCAGACAAACAGAACCCCAAGCAGAAAAAAACTGTGAAAGTGGAAAACCTTTTCATTTGCTTACATTTCTCTTTGCTACTCAGCAAACCTGAGAGGTATTGTATCATCACGTATCAAGAAAGTAATATGCCAGATTGTTGTAACAGGTGGAATATGTTTGTTTGTAACACGTTGAATCTGAAATAAAGAAAGGACCAAAGTTACTAAAGGTTTTTATAAAAACATTTACAAAATGTAAGTACCTCGGTTTTGTACCTTGAAAGCTTACTGCCTAAGTCACAATTTGAGACAATAGCTGCATTTTGCACACAAAATATAAAAATTATACTATCAAATTTTCACAGGTTCAGGTTATTTGGCTAGGTGAACACATAAACGACGGAGATAATTCTGCAATAGCATTTTTAATTTAACATTTCCCAAGAGAGCATTTTTATCTATACTTCTTTCTATTTTACCTAAACTATATAATCTGTAAGCTTCACCCTTATTTCTTTGTTTCTAAAGCTTCTTAAAAACCACAACTGTTTTGTAATTTCAATGTATTTACATAGCATTTCATGAATCTATTACGTTTATAAATTAAATGCACTCATAATTGAAATACTTCTTCTACAATTTTTGTCAGTTCAAAAAATCCACTGTGAACCCAAATCTGTAAAGCAAAATGTGTGATATAACCCATTTTCTTATTACATATGTAGTCATATGATGTTTTAAAAAAAAGAGAGGAAAAAAAAAAATGATGTGAACTTGGGCACAATGGACCATGCTGTCAAAAATATTCAGTTGTCAAAAATGCAGATGGCATAAAAACACAGAAACAGATCAGTTATTGGAGGGGGGGCTTTAATAGGAACTATTGCGTGGATTTTCAAAATTGATTATGTGCCTAAATATGTGGGTGGGTATCCAGTAAGGTCTTTAAGGATACCTAAATGTTTCTTTAAAAAAAATCATTTACATGAATAGTTAGGCAATTAATACCTTGAGAGACATGGTCCAATGTCCAAGATAGAAATAAACGTTCTCCCATATAAACAGTGGTCAAAAAAGAAAACAGCAAGATGTCTGAGGAGGGAGAAGCTCCCTGATGACTTGTCCTTTTCCCTTAAAAAAAAAAAAAAAAAAAAAGAAAAGAAAGTAGAGGCAAATGGAAAGCTCTGCACAATGAAAACAACTACCGAGCAGTTCTTGAGAACATTCAGGAAAGACTTCACGTATTTGCAGTGTCTGAGCTACAAACCATTACTAATGAAACAGCACTACTAAGGGCATTCAAAAGGACAATTACAGTCTGTAACAAGCTACCTGGCCAATCTCAAAGAGTTCAGCTGGAGGCAGGCTCTGACTTTTCCTTCCCGAGCAATTCCCCTGAGAAAGAGAGAAATCTTGAAATACAGAACATGCTTACAACTACTGTGACTGTTCCCTCCTTCTGCCCACCCTATTTTTGCCCCTTTTGCCTGTAAGACTAGTGGCATTTTGGTGTGAATACAAAGCCTCCTTGCGATGGATATAGAGTCAAGTGTTCATAATAAACTCATCTCTTATTGCTAGGCAACACTGAGCAATGTGAATTTGTCACTTCTGTTTGGTGCAACTTTCAATTTCACCTCCAACTGTAACAATATAGCCTGCTATATTTTAGATGCCACTGTGGTTGGATGCCATCCCAGGAAAGATGTGAACTACTACTGACAGGGAGTGAATGACTGGCAATGGGCATAAGCAGTTTTTTGATTCTTAAGCCTTGACATATAATTAATTGCTAGATTTATTCTTCTAAGAAATTCATACTTCATGATTCCTATTTACTGGCTGCCTTTTAGAAAAGGCAAATTTAACAAACTTCCAGTAAGGGAAAGTTTTGTTTGCCTGTTTAGCTTTTTTTCATGTGGTATTTGTTCTGTTCATATTTTTCTGCTTTGACTGACTTTTTGAGGGGAGGATATAAGCAAAATTCAAATCTTAAGTACCCTCAATCAAGCAAGTATCATTATTTCTAAGGCAGATCCAATTATTTGTTTGAATCAATACATTCCTTACTGCTGAATACCCCTTGCATCTAACACCACCCATTGCTGAGGAGCTCAGATTATTGCAGAATGAATTCTATAGTCACAATTTTTTCAATCTTAAACCAAACTCACCATCCAATATGAAATAAGATTAATGCTATTACATGCTATCTAGGCTTCTTTTTATTTTTTTATTACAGGACTGATAATTTTGTTTTTAAAACCTTGGTGTGATTGTCTGATCTGGCTATGAGGTCTCAGCTCTTTGATCTTTAAAGAATTAGGTCTGTTTGAAGGGTAAAAAAGGGAAAACTGAAAACTGATACTGCTTCACCACCTTTGTCTAAGGCATAGCTAGAAAAAGGGACAAATTTATACTTCAAAGAAAATACGTCTTCTAAAAAATCATCATCAACAGTCATTTCTCTAAATGTTTAGAAACATTTCACAACTACATTAACTACAGAAATATGCCAAACAACTGAGAATCTTAGTAATATTTTAGTCTTTGCATATTTTCATTGACTCACTGAAAACAAAAGGAGTTTCTGTAACTGTATGAATGAACCATGGCATGTGCATGTTCTTTTAAGAAAGGCCAAGGGTGCAGTTCTATTTTCTTAGCTCTGCTTTCATATTTATGTGTCTCATTTCCAGCTCATTGCTGATGCCTTAGTTGCACTATCCATCAACACTTTTATCCTCCTTGTTCCTCAAAAAGAACATAAAATCCTTTTTTATGTCATGGTAATATTATTGCAAATAAAAGCAAATACCAAAATCTTTATTAGTCTGCCAAAATAATAAACTATTTAATAAAAGCATGCTGTAAAAATAAGGTCATTTGCATCACTCAAGTTTCTTGCAGAAAATAAAGAGAATTATTGGTCAAAAAGTACAAACTGACAGCAATTATTTCTGCTGTTGATCCATGCTGCCTGAAAATGGGTTAAAAAATGCACTGAGGTTTCACAAGTTTTCTATCTTTAAATGTTTGCTTTTAATGCTGTAGTATACATAAGATCCCAGGAGAATCAAATTTTTCAAAGCTGTTTTTTACCAATCCTATCCATAATGGAAGAAGGAGCTGGATATACCCTATTAGAAATTTTTAATGCAAAGCTTATAGTAACCTTCTGACTTCCAAACTGCCACAAGGTTTATCATCCAAATATTTACCATTTTTATACTTCTTATTAATTGTGTTTGGTTAGGATTTGTGTCAGCTTTAGCTATATGATTTTCTTTCACCTTTTCCTTTTGCTATCCTTGCAGAAGAGAGATCAATGAAAAGCTTCTATTTAAGAAGTTTGTTAAATGTTTTAAGTTCCTCATGCTGTTAAAATCATGTATCTAATGTCTGATCCTTTTTTCCTGTACTACAAACCTCACCATTATTTTCTCACTGCAGTTTTTCTCCCCATCTGGCAGTTTTGCAAATATGTTATTTGATAGAGCACAGAAAAATCAGTTGCCGTGGTGAGATTTAAATACTGCTTGTGATGTCCCTGAATACTTCACCAGAAAAACCTGCATATTAACACTGAAAATATGCAAAATTAAGCTCATCTTATAAATTTATATAATTTTTAATTATCTCATTCATTGCACATGAAGTATTTCCTTTAATTGCCATAATCTAAATGATAAGAATGATTTTTAGAGCAACTGGGTTAAAAGGTTTATGAAAGGACTCTTTAAAATACTTATTACAATGATGTTTTGTAACTTACTCAGTTGTAAACTCACATAATTCTCAAAATACTCTCCAAGGCATAGCTATGTCACTTAACATATAGAGAAAATGAAACAAAGAGCAGCTGAAGTAGCAGGAATGATCAAGCAATGATCAACAAGTTATTAACCAGAGAATAAAATGTCAAGATTCAGATCACTGGTGCTGTCTCAGTAGTTTTGGGTTCTACTGCCTCTGCTTCTTCAGTGCAATAGAGATGCTCCACTTCTTTAGAGGATTAGAATGGTATAGAGATGAAATATTTTAAAAATACATTATATATATTTAAATGAGTACTTAATGGAGCCCTGTTAGTATATTCAATCATGCTTTAAACCATAAAGCAGCCAGGAGTTATTCTCCTTGCTTCACAGACTGCAGACTGATGAAAGCTGAATTAACTCTTCTATGAAATAATGTTTAAAATGTCATGTGATATGTGCAGGGTAGATAAAAGAACGCATGTTAGGAACAGCACTTTTTATTTTTTTTCTAATTCCGAAGGTGTGGAAATTTAGTATTTGCATCTATTCATATGTTCAGTCAAGGTTAATTTTTGTCTTGCAAACACCTGAGCTGGGTTACACACCAGGTAAAGTCATTCATATGTAGCTAAATCAGTCATTTCCAAAGTTTTACTTGTTTGGATATTGCACACAGTAACAGCAGCTGCTGAACTAACAGCTCTCAGATATATGGAGGACTGTGTACTTCAGGGGGAAGGTTTTCAAGTCGTATGACAACCACACAATTGAAACACAGAATATGTCCAAGAGCTTCGGTAAGCAGTGTTATAGTTTAAATTAAAAGCACTTACATTGTATGTGCTTGGTATTTATTGGGCTTACTATGCTATGTATACATCATTAAGACAGATGGGATTTTAAAGACTTAGATAATTGTATGAATGTTAATTAGAGCTTTGTCTATTCAGGCTAAGAGATGCAATAAAGATATCACCAAATCACATTTTTCAGGATATTTTATCTTGTATTACCTGTAAAACGCAGCAGATGTGCAAAGGTCTTTTAAGGATAATTTCTGAGCTGTGTTCTTACATATAAGAGAATTAAGTAAATTGTCAGCAGTGAAACAAACCAGTGGAAGATCCCTGTAGATAAAAATTTTTGACTTGAAAAGACTACAGATTATTGAAATTCCTTTCAAATTTTTTTTTAAAAAACCCACAAGCCCACCAACCAAAAACCCAAACCCAAATAAACAGCCCAGAACTGGCAACGGCACCTAGCAAATTGAAATCCATGTTCACACAGCAAAAACCAGGGACAGTCCTCTGGGTTAGTGGCATAGCTGATTATGGACAGAGAATCTGTGAAGTGATCCAGTAGTTCACAAAACTGCCTTTCAATCTCTGCACATGGATGGTAAACTTTTGCTTGTCTCAGCTCATATTCCTAAAGTTGTAATGATTTTTTTAACATTACTGTAGTAGTACGACTGCAAAGATGTTTGGTTTTGAAAATCATAATGCTTATATGAAGACCAGAGAGTAGGTGTCCTGGTTTTTGTCTTTGCACAACTTCTCAGGCATTACAGAACCATGGAAAAACTAGAAGAGATCTTTTTGTTCTAAACCAGTTCTTATCAATATAGTAATCAGAAGTACCTTTCAGACTCTTGAAAAGTATTTCTTTGCTTCAAAGCTTAAACAACATCAAAGAAAGCATACAAAGAAGTGTTGGAAAGGAAGTAACATGCCCTTATTTTTAGCACTTGCCCACTTGTCACTCTTAAACTCTCATCTGCCTTTCAAATGTAGTGTAATCTAATTTTTATGCATACTGTATGCTCATACAGACAATTTCCTCATTTCAGAGTATGTTGAGTTTGGTAAAGGCTTTTGTACTTTTCCTTAACCTGTTTCAGAAATAGCACTGTCACCATTTGTCTCAGTAACATATAGGATGATGAAAATTGACATTTTTCTATATAGAAGTGAAAAGAATATTAGTTTTATCAAAGACTAGCTCTCCTCTTCCCCTCCAGTTAGATTTGAATTTGGTCACTTCAGGGCTTACTGTGTAGGATGATTTTGAGCAATGGTCGCTGTGGTTGCAGGCCCTATCACCTAATAATTGACCATGACAGGAATTGTATGTCTGAAGCCAAGGGGTAGAGTGAATAGCATATGTCAGGGTCAATTATAAGGTGGAAGACCCTGCAACAAAAAAGACTGCACTGATTAGAACATGATGTTGACATGGGAGCTAAAGCTTCAATGTTATTTCAAAGGGCACTGTCACAGCCACCCTTCCTCCAGGACTCAAAATCAGACACAGAGTATGTCAAGTGGTTTATACTACACATGATGTCATACAGTTCAATGGGACATTGGAAGGTAAAACTGATTTGTTGCTTTTTTTCAGCAATAAAATGCTTTCTCTGTATCACTCAAAACTAAGCTCACTACACTTTGCTAATTAGGTCAAAACAGCTCCATACTTACTAGATTAATTCTCTCTTGAAAAATCTAACTGTGAGATGAAGAGTATTAAATGTGACATATTAAAATCTGTTTTGATTGGTAAAGTTATTAATGTTATTTTTACCGGCAAAATTGAACAGACTAGGAACAGTGGAATGAAAAGAAAATAGTCATTTTTATTACTTACAGCTCTGTTACAAATATTTTATGGTACAGGAAGATTTTGGCAATGAAACAAATGGGCCAAAAAACTTGCTGTTTGCTTATTCCCCTGAAACTTCACCAGCTTTAACTTACTCAAATATTTTAATCCATGATGAACTGCAGAACCATTTAGTAAGTGAGGAATGATCTCAAATTATATATAACTACAATAAGAGACTATAGTTCCTTTTTGTATCTTCATTGCAACAATTCAATTTTCTGAGTCTTTTCACTGAAAGCTGTTTCTTTAAATTTCTGTGTCTCTGTAAAAATATCCAGGCCATTTCTGCCTACAAGATCCCAGTGGTTTAGCTCATGATGATGGAGAAGATACTGTAGCTTAACCTAATTAACTAGATAGCTAATTTCTCTCTGTTCTCATGGATTATTATCCATGACCACATTTTTTCTGGGTGTTTTTCAGCCAATAGATAGTTAACTCCCAATAAATTAAAGCCTATAGTTTTAGATTCAAATTTTTTGGATGATGAACACATTTTAAGGATTACTGAGCCTAGTCTCTTTCTTCCTCTCTAGAATGGTTAATACGAGATCATAGTCTCTAACATGCAGGAACACTCCAAAATTGGTCTTCAGTCTTCACTGGCAGTTAATACAGCTTCACAGGAAATATCTCATTTAGATGACAGGGTCTTGGTTTTGAATCTTGTACATGTACTTCTTTACAATGAACTCATCTTTGATTTACATTTTTTTCAATGCATCATTAGATTAGCTTGTACATTTGTTCGTATTTAAAATTTACACAAAAAATTAAAATCTTTATTTCTAAAACTCCCATTTTTTTAATAAGTGAGAAAAAGTGAGGAGAATATAAAAGTGCTTTAAACCTGTAAATCTAACATCCCCACTTAACGTTTTAATTTCAATCGAAATAGATATATGTAGAACAGAAGCTCCTTTATTACTACAGGCTTTCTGGTGACCTGGAGATGATCAGACATATTTTTTTTCTTGAAAGTATTTAAAGACTTCACATGGAGAAAAATACATTTAAATCCCATGGATTAAGCTGAACAGAAAAAAGGTAAATTAATTATTTTGGTAGTCACACTCAACAGTTTCTCTTGGTGGTAATTAATGTTAGTGCTAATAGTTTACTAATAGAGTAAAATACTAATTAGTTTACTAATAGAGTAAAAAATTGGAGCACTGCAAACTCATCTAGTCAAGTGAAAAAACTGTTCATATGTCAGTGAATATTAATTTAGCTTGCAACTAGTGCCTGATGGAAACACTGGTCATTTTGACAGAGGCATGACCTTATAAGGTTAATGTTATACTTTTGACTCTCTGAAGAATGGTAGATTGGTCAACGAAGTTCATCAAAAGCTTAGAAAAACTGATATCATATAAGGACAATTACCTATTAGTCAAGAACCTAAACAATGCTACCTTAGGCTAAATTCTGTTTGTGTCATGGTGGTTAATGAATACCGGTCTGAGAGTCCTAAAAAGTTCTATACAAAGGACAAAATAGAGTTGCTGAATTTCATAGTTCTGCAGACAGAATTCAAATCACCTATGAAAATGACAAGCCTTGTCTTACCAGAACTAAGAACGATAGGATTAGCTGTATATATATTTAGTAGTGTTTATATGGAGCACTTAAGAGCAAGGAGACAATAGGCCAAGTAAGTCATTTTTCACATACAGCGCTGATCACCAGGGCCATGTCTGTGTGAATGGCTGGAGATCAACCTTAAGTCAATGTATGCGTATTTTTGTCTAAAAAGAGATGATCAGTGTGACAAGGTGCTCAAGCTAATCTTAACAGCTTGCTTTATTTAGGGCATCAAGCACTGTTAACATGGTTATGCGGCATTCAGAGCAATACACTTTATATCTGTTGAGCTGTAGAAATGTAGACAGTAGGACCTGGGGTCCTTGTACATCTGAATGGGGAGAGATGCTGCCTAAGAGATTTCTTTTATTCAGATTTTAGTAGTATGTCAATTCATCTCATGCCGCCAAACTAGAATTTTTTTCTCAAAATATAATGCTAGTTTATCTCACAGAGAAATTGAAACTATCCTGCTTACTGTGAAGTAAGTGAAAATTCAGGGAAGCTGTCAATGACAGGCAGCTAAGGGAACTCTGCTGCCAGTTTCTTAGTTAAAAGTCCGATACATTCTCCTGTAAAATCTCAAACCATTTTTCTGTCTTACATAGGCAGCTTTAGGTATTAAGAGCAGCAAAAATTCTGCCACCTGTTAAATGAGGAAAACACCTCTGACTGTAGGGGAGTCAGAGCAGGACACCGTAATAAGGGGCAATAGTGGCATACTGCCAGCTACATCCCTGAAAACTCTTACATTCCCATTCTGGACATGGTAAGCAAAGGAGGAGATGATTTTCAAAATCTTTGTTTCAAAATGGAAATATTCTTCTAACGTTATATCTGCTTTATATATGCAGTATTCTGTTACTGGTGATTATAATAGGAAATCTTTTAATTAAGAACTTCATTAGTTCACCTTTAACTGCCAATCACCAGATAATTGGCCCTTTGCTAAGAGGCACTGCAGCTCAGGTATGCTAAAATGTCTGTTTCTCAGAATAACTTACTGAAAGTAAGTTATTTTTGGAACTCATTTATAAGAGAACTTAATTAACTATTCCACATCATTAGGGATACTGCATTGCTTTTTTCAATCCTCTGACAGGTTCCTCCAGTTATACTAATTCATTATCATTATTTTCAACTTTCTAGGCAGAAAAGGGTGAAAAAGAAACACTGAGCTATTGCAGGCCTTCTGTACAAACTAGCCAGTACTCCCCCAAGATGAAAGGCAGCTTTGGTGGATTTTACTGTTTGAGCTGCTGTGGCAGTATGGCAGAATGTCTTGGGGCAAGCAGCTTGAGAGATGGTGCACTGTCTTTTGTCCACTGTCATATAGCAGAACTTTTCAAGAGGAGTGACACTACACCAGAGCTATTCCATTAGGTGAATGAGAGTGGAAAGATTTTCTCATAACATATATTCCACATAATTTGAGAACGGCATCCTTTTGGCTAAAATGCAAATTTTTTTTGAAGCACCACTTTATTAATTCAATTTTTATATACTTTGCATATTCTGGGACCCAAATGCCACTTTTTTTTATTTGTGCAAATAACTACTGATGTCCTCATCAAATGGAAGCAAAATTTCCAAAAGTGGAAATTTGGATTTTTTGGAAGCTGTAAAACTGAATGCAATAGAAACATCCGCTCAAAACCCAGCCACATTGTATCAACAATAGATTAATAATAACAGACCTTTTCAAAAATGCAGGACTTCAGAATTACTTTATTTGCAGATCTTCTAGCAACGCTACTTAGAAAAGATGTTTACAAGTCTTTGAATATTTGTTCTAAAGCTGTCCAATTACAGCTACAGATTATATGGCCTCTCCATTTCACAAAGCAGTACAATAATTTACGTACACGATTTTTACTTTCAATGTATCATTGCTAAGTATTGCAAATAAGCATCTTCTAAGTGTTTGCAACAACTGCCTGAATTATTGGTTTTGCGATAATAAAAAAATAAGCATGTATCATTCAAACCCAGAAAATATAGAGGTGATGTATCACAGAATTACCTTCCTCTTTTTTTTATTTTCTGGGCAATAAATCAAATAACTTTGTTGTGCCTTTTTTTACAGTTCCTCGGAAGTCTGGTTATTTTCTACTAGTTCATGTACTATGCAGTATTGGTTCATTCATTTTAGTAATCTCTGCTAAAATCTCTCTTCTAGATCAAAACAGGTCTGCATTACCTTTCTGAGCTAAAAAGAGAAGTCTCAACCCCTAAAAAAATTCCTGCAGTTTCATCAGAATTTCACATCTAAGACACCCTCTTTTAGATCACCTAGGATGCTTTGAAGAACAGAAAAAGCTTTCAAAGATTTATTCATTATATGATCATCAATAAACTAGTAGGAAACTTTAGTGCCCTGTAAGCAATTCCAAGGCAAGTCAAATATTGTCTCATGATGATGGCTGTGACAGTCTAAGCATGAACTGAAGATTTTTTTTTTATGTGTGTTTTTTGCAATTATTCTAATGCAGAAAAATCTATGTTATGTTTACTACCTCTCCACAACTACATAGCATATAAGTTTTATATCAATTGTTACTTCTTAAGTTTTCAAAAGTGTATTTAGGAAGACATCATCATCTTCATATCTGCCCATAATTATCTACTCCTATTATAGTGATTTACTGTACAAATCATGTGCTGACTAAAATAATCTAAAAAAAAAAAAAAAAAAAAGTGGTTTTTCAAGCTGTTTCATGAGCTGTATATATATAAAAAAAACTTATATACTTGTCTCACTACACATTTATTTTGGTACATTTATCACTTTAACAAAATGTTTTTTAGAATATTTTCTTCCATCTTATCTTTTCCTGGGAACTTCATACTCAACAACCTATGTGCAAGGAACTAATATAAAACCCGAGTGATACAGATTGTTATACAGTATTGTATAATATCATGTTGCAGGGGACTGGTAAACTAGCACTCACAGCGCATAAAGCATTTATCCCAGGATTGAGGAACAGAGCCTTTTGTGCTATCTGCAGCGTTTGCTGCAACTAAATTTAACAGGAACCATGAACGGGCATTTGTAGTCACTGCAGGTGGCAGGCTGGCACCGCAGGGAGCGGGGCAGCCCCGAGGCTCACCCTGAGGCACTGCGCTGGTACCGCTCACCCTGCACGACGGGCTCCAGCCAGGGTACGCAAACTGCGCTCCAGTGGCTTCTTGTCCCATTTCAATCTCCCAGGCCTTTGAAATCAAAGCCTGGAGAGTGGCGGACCCTTAGACTGATGCTCAAAACCCTGCCACAATACCACCAGCAATGTCTTCATCTGGTGGTATAGGACTCCTAAAATTAGTCTAGCAATAAAGTTTATTCCGCAGAACTAACCCACACGTTTCTTCTGTCACATGGGAGAAATAAACTTGTGTGTCAGGTGTCAAAAGACTGGACACCTGGGTAAGCTTCTGACTCAGCCTGCAAACCTCCAGAGGCGTCTGTCATGTGCCCCATGGCGGGATTGCTCAGAAAACTGGCCCAAAAGAGGGATCAGATGACGAGATCAGATTTTCGGTCTGCAGCAGCTGAACCCGAGGGTACAGATGGACATTTTGTGCTCGCCTGCGAGCAGAGAGCCCTTCGGCAAGGCAGCCAGGTCAGCTCGGCTGCTCCTCCCTCCTCGCCGCCGCGATCGCTGGCCCGCGGTGACTTCTGAAGCCCCGCGGCACCTCCTGCCCTCGCTACGGGCCCTGCCGGTCCCCCTGCCCCGGGCCGCGATGGAGTTGCGACTACACCCTGCAGTCCCCCCGGCGGGCACCCCATGGGGAGGGGGCGGCCTCTCTCGGTCGGCCCTGTTCCCTAGGAAGCAGTCGCTTGGAGCAGGTCCGGGGCTCTTCGCTGAAGGCCAGATGGCAACAGGCAAACAAGGCGAAGCGGCAGGAGCGCCGGGCGATGCCCTCAAACGGCCAGCGTGGGCCTGCCGGCGCAGCCGCCCTGCCCTCCATAGGCGCCCGGCGCTCTGCCTCCGCGGCCGCACCCTTCTCCCGCCCACCCCCGGGCCGCGCCCGGGCTCTGCCGACCCAAGCCGACGCGCAGCATCGCGGCGGCGGCAGCGCACCTCTCCGGGCACGGGCCGCCGGCGGCTCGCCGAGCCTCGGTCTGTGCAGGCAGTCTGCCGGCCTGCCCCGGGAGGAGGGCCCGCCGAGGGGAGGCGGCCAAGCGGTAGCGGTAGCAACGGAGGAGCCGGCGGCGTGCGCAGCCCCGGGTGGCTGTGGCGACCAGGCTCCTTCCCCGCTGCGCTTGCCGGCTGTCGCCCACCTCCCTGTCAGTGTAACCGCCCCCGGCCTGCGAGCAACATGAGAGTAGTGGCATTGATCAGGTAACGCGCTGATGGAGCGCCAATGTGAGGGAGCGAGGGGCGTCTCGCAGGCGGAGAGAGGGCGCGGGGAGAAGCCCTGCCCGCCCGGGGGTCGCGCTCCACCCAGCGCCGCCCGGGAGACCCGCCCGGGAGACCCGCCCGGCCCTTTCCGCCCGGCCTTCCCGCCCATGCGTTTCCTGCTGCCCCCCTTCCCCTGCCCTGGCGACTTTTTCGCAGCCGTCTGTCGCTTGTGCCCGTGGTCCCTGGTCTGGCCGTCTCCCAGTGCTGCGGCGGGACGGGCCCTGCCTGCGAGCAGGGTGAGGCTGGGACAGTTTCCTTTTCGGTTGTCCCGCGTTCCCGAAGAGTTTATGAACAACCGGTGTCTATTAAAAATGAAATAAAAAACCCCCAAACACAACCAACCAACCACCCCACCCCCCCCAACCAACACCTACAGTTATTTCCCCCAGTCGCTTGCTCTTCGTTATCCCGGTCTCTCGGGTTAGTCTGTCTGCAGCGCGGCGAGAGCCGGAGCCGCCCGGGCCGCCGGCAGCGCCTTCGCCGGGGGCGCAGAACGTGGGCCGCATGTCCTGCTTTAAAAAGGGGGTTGTGCTCATTTGCAGTTCAATATCCAGGTGCTTTTGCTTTCCAAGTATCTTAAGGTCTTTCAGGACAAATTTCCTGAACCCTTAACGATAGATTTTTGTAGTATGTTTTTTGCGAGAGATTGAATTTTGCTAGTTTTAAAATGATGAAACTACCTCGTTTAAATAGTTGGAGTTGGACACAGCCCTGCCTGTCAGAGGTTTCTGTTTGCCATCCTCCCCCCCACGCCCCAATGCCCTTTTGTAAGTTACTTTGTCAGTTTCTGCAGTTCTTGTAAATTTTTTGTTTGTTTTTTCAGAAACATTAACAATTTCTAGTAAGGTCAGGCATGTGTTTTTCTTGAAGAAACAGTAGTTAATTTAAAAAGAACGAGCTAGGAAACCTCTAAATGGAAAAGAATTGTGCAGATGTGAGCTGTGTATTTTTACTTTTGGGTGCAGTAGCTATTTACCTGAGCCCAAATATTGAATGTATTAAATTCTTTCAGGGAATGTCTAATGTCAAACCTTTTTGAAATTGGAATTTGGCCACAACAATTGCAAATCATTCCAAACATCATGCAAAGAGGAGGAAATACAGGAAATGTTACCTGTTTCTCAAGATTTGCTTAAATATGGTGTAGGGAAATTCAGCTTAAATGCTTTTTTTCATTTTATATATAAGACTTTGTCTTTCAGGTTTATTTACTTTGATATTCTCTTAAGCAGAGGAATGTGTTAAAAGGCAGGATGGAATAAAATCCTATAAACAGGTTTCTAACACAATTGCTATTTTAATGGTCTATTTTACAAGGGTGGATTTAGTTTCAGTAATAGTTTTAAGAAGAGTTTTAAAAAGACATCAAAGTGTCTGAAGTCTTTGTAACAGATCTAACCAAAGATCAGAGGGGAAAAAAAGTATTTGAAAAGTGCTTCTTACTTTTGCAAAGGTCAGGATTATGTATGAAACTGCTTTAACCTGGTTTTTTTTTTCCTTTTAGAATGTTTGCCACACTAAAAGTTGATAGTCTTGTTTTAAGGTGGTATTTATGGGGTAAACCCGGCATTGTGTTTTGTGCTAAATCATAGACATTTTAAAGCCAGTCTTCGACCTGAAATATGATGGTTTTCAACTCTTTAAAATTCTTCTAGATTTTTTTTTAACTGTAAATGGTTATACTTGTCTATAGAAAGTAATTTTGATCAGAAGTCTTTTATAGGTTCATATCTTCATGATTATCCTGTTATTTTCTTCTGGTATTTTGTCTATAAGCCTGCTGTTAACATACTTGCAGCATTATCAAAAAAGAACCCCAACTGGCCTCACTTTGGTGCTTTCTGTAAAAAGGCCTTGTGTTTTTTTTTATGATGACAATTGAGGGGGATCCCCAGGCTATCACAGTACTTGCCTTCATCTGTCTTCTGTGGACTGTGCTGAGTCCACCTTCCTCCCATAGCATGGGCTGTCTGGTTTCATTTGTCTTAACCATATTGTGTCTTACAGTTAGTTTGGAAGGTCATGTAGGTAGGCACTTTTTTGTTTGTTTCTTGGTACTGTTAGTTTTTAGGGCTATGGTAAATAATACTGAGACTAAATAACAATACAGTAGTATGTGATTCAGTAAGTACAAATTTCCACCTACTAACTGGTGGTCCAATGTAGGCAGTATGGACATAATTGCATCTTGAAACATCTTTATGTATATATATGCACATAAATTAATTGAAAATATTTATTCTTGTGACATTTTAATTTTTGATTTTGATTTCTTAAAATATTGAAATGCTGTGAACAGCTTAGGCAATTATCTATTGTCATACAATTACTTTTCTGAAGTGGTGTTCATAGTTAAAATCAGAACTAGTGGGAGACTTTTATTTTTTAGCATAAAGTCATTCAGAAAGAAAAGAATATTTGTCTCATGACTGTTAAGCATGAAAGTTCACATTATGAAGTGAATAGATTTTCAAGCTAACAAGAATGGTATCCAAAATTAATGAATGTATGATTTTAAAATTTTTTTTGTATGTCTGTGTTATAGGTTAGAAGAAAGTTGCAGGTGTGCATGAGAAGGATGTTAGGTAGAGATGGAGCCTCAAAGTAGGAATCTATTATATTTATATTTACTTTTGTTTTAGCAGTGAAACAGAAGCAACTGCTTTACGAAAATCTGTTAAGTACAAAAGGATGCCATGTTATTTACACTATTTCTACTTTAGATTGTAATTACACAGCAAATTAAAGACAGCATACAGAATTTTAGCATGGATAAAAGCAGAAATTGAGAGGAATAGCTAAAGGGTTACATTCCTGTAAGGCACTTCCGAGCTCTTGTGTAGAGGGCTAGATAAAAGGGGGATCTTAATGCTGGAAATTCAGAAGAAGTTTGTTTCAAAATTACAGAATCATTTAGGTTGGAAAAGACCTCCAAGATTATCAAGTCCAACATTTGAGCGATCACCACTTGTCAATCAGACCATAGCACCAAGTTCCATGTCCAGTCATTTCTTGCACATCTCCAGGGATGGTAACTGCACCACCTCCCTGGGCAGCCCATTCAAATGCTTGACAACCCTTCCCATGAAGGAATTCTTCCTGATGTCCAACTTGAACATCCCTGGTGCAGCTTGAGGCCATTTCCTCTTGTCCTTCTTCACTTGTTTTCAAGGGAGAAGAGGCCAACCCCCACCTTGCTACAACTCCTTTTCAGGTAGAAATAGTAATAGTGTGATCACAAGGAACACATTGATCTATTGTAGCAAGGACTGCTTGTACTATCTGTTCTCCTGTGCATGTCTCAGTGATTCTAAAACAAAATGCAGTTTTACAGAGCTTGTATAGATCTCTGTTGCAGTTCCTGACCTGGTTTTTGTGCCTTGGCATTTAAGGAAGCTGCACAGAATCTCCACCTGTAGTTGTACTTTGAAGGCCGTGAGTCTGAACATGGATCTTTTAAGCATTTAAGCATTCTTTTAAGAATTCTTAGTTTTATTGTAGATGTGATGTTTCTTTTTCTCTTGATTAAAATCCATAGAAATACTTTTTCAGTTACGCCACGAGAACAGGATTTTTTCCTCACTGATAGTGGAAAAGGTTCTGGTAGATCTTGAATGAATGTCAAAATTAAATGTATCCTCTGTGTTGGAGTATCTTCTCTTGGCCTCAGACAAGAATATGGTTATTTTTGCTTTTATATATTTTTGCTAGCGGTAATCATTTTTACTTGCAGTTAAATGCATTAAAAAATTTATACATACAATGCAGTGTCAACTGAAGCTACTGCCTGTAATAATTAAAGTTTTTGAGAACGGGAAGTATGTTCAAAATGTTGAAAGTTTAAGCAAAGTATCCCATGAAGGAGAAATATTATTCCTTACATAAGGTCAATAAGGTTGGAGAAGACCTTTAAGATACTGAGTCCAGCCTTTAACCTGACACTGCCAGTCCGCTACAAAAATGTGTCCCTAGGCAGCACCTCTACATGACAGATCTAATTTAAAAGGATTACTGATGCTGGCAACTTGCTGGAGCAGATTTTGGTTTTTTTATCCAAGTTAACTAGTAATGAATACAGAGTAATTTGTCTGGAGTGGAAGACAGTCTTTGAAGAGATTCCAGTGTCAGTGTGTCTTCTTCATGTAACCTCTCAGATTAATAGTAAGATACAAATATGTATGGGCTTTATGGTTACTGTATTCAGGCACTACACATATATAGTAAATGTATGGTGAAATCATTCTTTTTCTACCATTAATATTCTACAGCTGTTTTCACATTTCAAAACTTTATAACCAGCTCCAGTAACACTAATTTTTGAACAGTCAGGCGAAAGGTATAACGGAATAAAACTTTTATCTGTACTTTTAATTGCCACTATTTTCTTTTTCTTACAGTGGTGGGAAGGACAGTTGTTATAATATGATGCAGTGTGTTGCTGCTGGGCATCAGATTGTTGCTCTAGCCAATTTAAGACCTGCTGAAAATACAGGTATGAAAGCCACATATCTTATAGGAAATTTAAAAAAATATGTATTAGAAACAATGGAGACACAGCTGTGCCTGAATTAAGTTTGTTTATATGTTTTTATGTAGTTTTGCATATTGAAGGCCAATATGGAAACTTAGGAAGAAAAAAAGAAGATGCAATGGAAAGGTATTAAATGTATTTTTCCATAAAGGGGAAAAAAAGGCCCACAAGAATAGAAGATCAATAAAAGAAAGGCTTACACAATTTGAAAATGAGAATACAGACATCCTGGTGGTAAACAACAGGATTGTGTGAGTTCAGTAGCACAAATGCTAAAAGGTAATAGATGATGTCATCAACCAAAACTAGCAGTGTACTTCTAGAAATGCTTTAAACTGGTGCTAAACTAAATGCTGTAAACCATCCCAGCTGCCAAAAATGTACCATTGTGCTGCTGCTCATCCATTTTTATCTTTGTTTGTCTTTCTCCATTATTCTAACCCAGCATCTGTGAACTGAATTGAGGAACTGATGTGGGTTGGTATTGACCTTGATGCACATATTTTCCTTGCTTTTTTCCTTCCTTTTAGGTTGGACTGATTTTTTGGTCAGTTCCTCACCGGCTCCACCTTATTTCTGTGAAAAAGGATGGGGCAAACTCAGGTAGTCAGTGGTGAGGTGAGAGCGTGAGCTAAGTACTTGTACGCCGGAATAAAGCACAAATTGAAGTGAGACTTGAAAAGCAAGTGAGTTGTTTCCAGTTGGTAGGGGAGAATGTTAAAGTATGTTAAACTAGGTTCACTGTTCAGCATATGTTAAGCAATTAAATATGATATTTGGTAACTGCATAGTAGGAGGGTATGCAGAAAGGGAAGGAAAAAGGGAGCTGCCATCACAAATGAGTCATGGGCAGAACTGGCAAATGCTAGGACAGTATAGGAACAATTTCTTTTCTGGGTAGCTAGGACATAATAATCTCTAATCTTGTTGAAATATGTTGTCTTCAAACTAATTTATTCACATCAGAAATGTAGAAAGAATATTGTCATTAAAATCATAAAATGCTCTCTTTAAGTGTGTAGTTGGAAATTTTATAGAAAGTTAATTGAGGTGCTTCAGGCAATAGTGGATTCAATGCCATTTTTTTTTATTTTATCTTGTACCGCTGTTGCCTGGAGAGTCTCAATTAATAAAGAAACTGTGTATTCTAAGCAGAATATCAGTTAAAGACCTTGTCATTTTCATGTATGTTGAAATCACTGAATTTTCTTTTAAATCGACTCTTCTGGTCTAGGTTGGTTAGTTGTGGTTAGGGGTTTGGATTTGCCTCTTTTGTGCAGAACCAGGATCTGTTGTGTGGCATCAAAGGTGACATGACCTAATTCTTACATCACAAGTTAGTTACCTTGATCAATGTTACAGACCTTTTTCTTTGCAAGATGTGCTACATAGGTATACAGCAGAAATTTGTGGTGTCTCTATATAAATTCAGAGAAATACCAGTGTTACAAATTAGCATTAAAATAGTGAACTGTGTTAGCTTGTAATAAAGTGGAAATTTCACCAATAATGTTGTATTACTTTATCAATCTGTTTGAAATATTATCTAAAAAAATTATATGTAAATGGTTTGTTGTATAGCTTGAGATGTGATTCTAATTCGCAATGTCTGCATTTTAGCTGTTTTTTCTTTATCTGCTAGCTACAAACTGCTTGTGAGAAAATTTGGTTCATTTTTTTCTCCTGGTTAGGGAAATAGCTTTTTGTTTATTAAAAAATGTCCAAACATTACAGTGGTCTACTTTTATTCTACCTAAGCGGAGATAGTCTCCTTTCATGATGACCATGATAACAATTCTAACAGTAAAGTTTTTGTAAATTTTGACAACCTATTCCTTATTCTCAGTGTTGCAGTGCATTATAAATTTCTTGCTCTGAGTATGTTGAAATACATCTGTGTTTGTGCCTCTGACCTGTGTTCCTATTAAAATTACCATATAAATAGGAGCAGAATTGGAACGATATGAGATTTTTTGGATGAAGCAGGAAGAAGAAAAGACACCACAATTTGCAAATAGGCAGCATGTTTGTGACAGATGTCTTCCTCTCCATACGTCTGTTGGGTGGAGAAATCTATTTTTTTTCTTTCCATGTTTATAGTGGTGTTGTCACCAAACATCTGTTTGTGAACTGAAAAATATTAACATTTAGATTTTCTCAGTGCTTTGTAGTATTGTGATTATCTGTAATTGTTGAAACAATGTACCTAATATGGTTATTTCTTAATTGTGGCAGGGCACACTGATGAATTGGACAGCTATATGTATCAGACAGTAGGACACCATGCCATTGACCTGTATGCTGATGCATTGGATTTGCCACTCTATCGTGGTTTTATAAAAGGTACCAGTGTAAATACTGGCAGAGTGTATACTGCATGCCAGGAAGATGAGGTTGAAGACCTTTACCAGCTCATGAAACTTGTTAAGGTATGCTGATTGAATATAATTACATAGTTGGGGATAATTATATTGCTTAGCTCATTTAGGAATTTAAGTAAATGATCCACTTAGGTATTTAAGGAAAGCTTTAAGAAAGAAATGGAACACTTTTATTTCTATTCTTTTCTTCTTTCTTGCACTGTAAATATATAGCATAACTTATATTCTTCTTCCCTGATGTAAATCACACTTATTATCCTCATTTCAAGCCAAAACCTTTTTCCTATTTAATAAAAACACCTTGTGCTTGGCATGTACGACAAAAAATGTAATTGTGGCTATCATCTATAAATAGAATATTTAGGTTATTTTGCATTTGAAATAATGTATCGCTTGATTACTGTAATGAGAAATCTTTTGTATTTTGTGCATTTATCAATGTATGGAAAGTAATGTCTAGACATCTCTATCTGAGTACACTTATGATGTGTAAGCCAGAATCTGTTATTTGTTTGTGTGTTCCAGATAATTTGCCAGGTATTACAGAATGTTTTACAACGATAGATTCTGGTAGCCCTGTGATTATATTCTAATATATGACAGAGTAGCAATAATGTATATCAATCAATCCTTTTTAGCTATAAAATCAATTAAAGGGAGACGATGAGCCCACCTTCTAAATCACTTGAAATTTATTCTCTGTTCTTTTTCAAAATCTTTCATATAGTACTTTATTTTCTACCAATATTAAATCAGATCTCATTGAAAAAAATAGAAAACCTCCCGTTGGCTCTAGAGGTTTTTCACAATGTTTGAGTGATACGCTATGTTCATTCCAGCTAATTGTGTTGATTACTGCAGTGTACAGTACTAAAACCAGTACAATGTTCAGAAAATCATAACTGTTATTTTAAAGAAAGTAAATATGTAATTTTATTGATCAAACTGGTATAGGCTACTTTCTGAAACTTCAGGTAAAGGTGTTTGTAGCCTTCAAGTCAGGTATTGAACATTTTCTAGTTTGCTTTCCTTCATTAAAATGAGAATTGAGATTCGTGAACCTAAATACTCCAGGCTCTATTTTGTATTCCGTTAAAAAAAAAAAAAAAATCAAATTGCAGATAAGACCTAAGAATGTGGTTTGAATGCAGTGTGCTTCCTGAACCATTTTGGAGTCAAATGTTGCATCTTCTAAACACTTTGGCAAGAAAATCCTGTTCTTATAAAGTAATCAAGATCATACACCTATGTTGGATTATGAGACTACGGAACAGGAGAACAGTGCATGTAGGTGGTACAGCCTCGAGTTGTGCTGGGGAGGTTTACGCTGGGTATTAGGAAATGTTTCTTTGCTGAAAGGCTTATCAAGCTTTGGAACAGGCTGCTCAGGGAAATGGTTGAGTCACTGTCTCTGGGAGGTATTTGAAAGTTGTGTAGACTGCGTGCCTAGGGTTTAGTGGTGGACTTGGCAGTATTAGGTTAATGGTTGGAATTGATGATTTCAAGGGTCTTTTGCAACCTAAATGATTCTATGATTATGCTCTAGAGTGCTTCACAGAGGTTTTAAATGGAATGTGCATATCCTGCAGTACAGGAATTGAAAGAAATATGATACAGCAGTTTTAAATTATTTTTGAACCATGATAGTATTAGAAATTAGAAGGACTGATATCTGCTGTCTCTTAAAGCTGCATACTAACAGCTTTCTGCTGCTGGGTAAGGTAATAAATTACTGATCAATTTAATTAAAAATGGGCAAATTAGTGGCAATTAAGATGATACTTCCTTTACGATTCTTGCTGTCTTTGGAGGAATGGATCCCTTACATAAATTAATGCTAGTGTTAAATCTTGACAGCTTCTGCTTTGGATGTTTGTACATGGTAATTATAACTATAGCTGAAAGAGATGTTATCATGTTGTCTGGAACTAAATAACTATTTCTTTCCTGTATAGAAATATTAATTCCACTATATGATATCTTAAGACATAAATATTAACAATATACTGCCTTTATGTTAGACTTTGTACAACGATGTCTTTACAGTCAAACCTAGCTATGAAATTCTGATACAAAAATTTCAGTAAATGTCTTGTGTATTTTGATGAATAATTGCAAAATTATGAGGGGAAATAAACTACAGCAACTGTGGTATTTTAGTTTTAAGAAGAGAACTAACATTTTTTTTCTGTGTGTTAGCAGTAACTTTGAAAGCTTCCTGGTTTTATTTTTTCACATTTTTTAATAACTGCTGTTTAGTAGCTTTACTATTTAAGTCTTAATCACTGAGGATTTTGCTTTAGGAGCTTTTTTCCTCAGACGTTAATAGTTTTAAACAGAGAAGTCCATTTGCCTTCTCCTGAAGGGAGGGGATGAATTGTGTGGAAGCCTTGTCAAAACCATCTTTGAGTGATTGTAATTTTAAAACACTGGTCAAATAACATAGCTCTTTTTTTCTGTCAAATGGTTTGGGGCCAAGACTACAGGAAAGGTGTGTCCAAATCAAAATCACACGGTGTACCTTACTTTACCTTGTAAAAGAATGCTGCTATTGCAAGTACTTATTTAGTAAAAAATTAAAACAAAATACTTCTTAAAAAAACTGTATGAATTTGGACGTATACAATGTTTTTAAAAACAGTATTTTGAGAACAAGATTTCTAAAAAATGAAATATTCCCTCATAGTTCTGGAAAACCCAGGACAACAGTCCTCTTCTAGTTCATGTGACTCAGTGAGTGGTGCTGACTGTCAATGACTGTAAACCTATTAATTTTATTGTCACAAACCCAGGTGATTGATAGGTATAAAGGAAATTTATATCTATTTTCTAGTTGCCTAATGCCATGTTTTAGGATCTGTATTCAGTATATATTGTGAAACATATCAGAGTACTTATATGATGTCTAAATGTATCTTACTATGCAGTTTTCACCTGATAGTAGAATATTTACTTCAAGAGACGTGTAAATCCTGAACTCTAAAGAATAATTTAATCTCCTCTCAATGTTACTGAATAGGGAATACTGATATCCTTGTTTGTTCCTGTCCCTATTGGAAATTTTCCTAGCCAAGCCTGTAAGCACTAGAGTTTCTTAGTTACCTGAATTATCTTTCAGGGTTTTTATAATGGTGCTGTCTTTGAAATGTGGTGGGAAACTGTATTTCTTTTCCTCTAGTGGCAGGAAAGACTGGAGCATAAAGGCATTTTTGTGAAACTTTCCTACGACATCTCAATTTAGGCAGTATTTAACTGTTTTCTCCCTTTTTCAATGTAATTATGATCTTGTTCAAATAATACAGTGATATTTTATGCAAGCACATACAGAAGTGGTATTAGATGGGTTGAATGTTGGATTGTTTTCTGTATCTCATGGAACTATGGCTAAACTTTTGTTCAGGGCAGTGGCTGTAGCAGCTTCCAGACTAAACAGATCAATGCAAGATACTTTATTTTCAGTAGACAGTTCTGTCCTCTTTCAAATTTCTTGCCTTATCTCCTCTACTCCATAAGTCTTTGCCTTTGATTGGTAAGTTTCCATTGCTGAAGTAACTTGCAGAATTCTTGAACTAGGTGAAAATGTTTTTCTTCTAGGTTGGTTTTTTTTTTCATATTTTTCAATGACGTGCTTAATTACTTGATTTTTTAAAAATTACTATTTAAAAAATGGATTCTTTGTGTAGTTTTTTTATATTTCCTCATGTTTACTGTAAATCATGCAAATGGATTTTTAGTGGATTTTCAGTTTCAACTTGTTGTTTCTGTCAGAGTCCTTTTTGTTGTGCCCTTCGTGGATTTAGAACTGGCAAGCTTTCAAAAAAATGGAGTTCACTTGAAATAAATTTATATATTGGCTCTCAGGACTGAAGAAATATTAATTATGAAATCATCCATTGATCATCAGCTGAAAAATAAATATTAATGTTGGATATATTGGTTGTGTGAAACATTTGAATAATAGCCTTTGCTTATGGCACTGTTTTATTTTATCAGTAATGTGGAAGGGAGAGAAAGATGATTTCTTTTCTAAAATATCATTGCATTCTGGAACAGGGATGTTATAACAGTCAGTCACTAAGAATAATTAACAATTTTTTCATTACAGAAATAAAGAGCTTAATAATACAGTGTGATTCCTGTGTTTAGTAATTACTTTTTTAAAACAGGGTCATGATTTTTTTAAATGGTCCCAGTCTGAAGTTCACTGAAGACAGAAAGTATCCCCGTCTGAGAGTTAAAATTGCAGTAACAATGCCATTTTAACTGTTACATAAGATATTTTATCTTAGACAAAGTACTTGAGCTGTGTGGGTTCAGGTGGAATAGAAGTAACTTAGGTCCTATTGATACTCAGTGAAACACCCTAAGATTTCTTCAGAAAACAGTTCTTCAGTGTTTGAGATGAAAGGGTGAAATATAATGTTATTCTGTGGCCTTCAGATAGGGATTAATTCCCTCAAGGAACATAAAGCTTTCAGTTGCTTGATATTGCTAATAGTCTTCCATGCTAAGGAAACAGTCTTTCACCCTTCTCCACAATTCAGCTGCTGTGGCCAACGGGTGAAAAGAGTTCTCAGATTCAATGTGATTGCTGACTTTCTGTGGCTTTTGTACAGACAAAGGTTTAGGTGTTCCTACCACAAAAAATACATAAATAAATGTAATGTAGTATTCTATCACAGCATTGCTTCATTTTCTGCTGTTACAAGATGCGTGTAAAAGAAACTGTAAAGTATATAGGAATAATCACTTGGTTTTTAGATGTCTGGTGTACGTGGCTTCAGTTGTAGCATGTACATGATAAAGACTAGTAGTGTACTCTTAACTCATACAAATAAGGTTTGCAGAATTTCGTAGGAATCTTAAAGTAGCCAAATAATTATTAGTTTTAGAATCCTGATGTACTTGAAGAATCTGTAATCTGAGGTCCTCAGCATGCTCTTCACCAAATTACTTTTGTAGTTTGTGAGTTCATACAAAGTAGGTAGCTTCCCCCTCTCACAGGGGATTCAGAGAGTTCAGAAGTGTGCAAAAGAGTTTTGTTGTAGTAATTTCACATGTTTTCATTGAAGAAAATCTGGTATTTTCCATATTATGATTTGAATTATCTGTAGATATATAGATTAATTTCTCAGAGTTGTATTTCTCAACATTTTGGAGAAAGATTAAATTATAGCAAGAGATATTTTTCTTTATATTGAATTTCCAAAATAAATCACTCCTCCATAATTTTTCTGCCTACATTGTGATTATTGCAAATCAAGAGTACCATGCCCTTGATATATTAATAGATTACCTTTATATGTAATTCAACAGTTGAAATACAGAATTTTTATATGGCAAGTGAAATTACACCATGAGTATTGAAAAAAAATTGTAAAAAATCTTCAATGCCCAGTTGAGGGAAACCGGAAGAGGGAAATGGAAGTTTTTGACTGGGTCCTTTACTCGTCATGTAGATTTGATGAACATTTGGAGAGCATATCTCCTAGCACAGCTCCTTTTGTTTTTAGATGTGGAAGTTAAATGGGAACTTTTAGAAATTGTATGAAATGGTTGCCTACACTGACAAGAAATAAATAACTGTGCTTCTTGATAAAATAAGATTTTTTTTTGAGAGAGAAGATATTTGCTGTGTTTTTTCATATGCTTAGTTCCTCCACCTTTTATAATGAGTAAATTTTTATCTGCAAGGATTTGGACTGTCCCTTTGCCCTCATCGTGTTAAATGATTACATTTTTAATCAACTTGTTGTTTTTTCTTTTAATTAATTCTGGATTGGTATTCCATAGCTTTCTTCACCTAGGGGATGACCATTGTCATTAGCAGTGAATAAAAGTGTGAATGAAGGGAAGAGGGTAAGAAGTAATTGCATAGTTGGCAGTGTTTTAAGCAGTGTAAAATTAATTATATATGTTGTTTCATTCAAAACACAGGGTTTGTTGAGTTTTTGGGGGATGGGTTTTGTATGAATTTCAAAATGAGATGGGAACAAGGAAATTTTTTAATCAACAGGATGCCTGGAGTTCTGCGTGTCTCATCTGAACTGTTCAGGCAGGGTCAGGGCGTTTTTTCATTGGGTTTTTGGTTTTTTTTCTTTTCAGAAGGGGATCTTCAGCAATATCTTTGAGGTAGTTTCTTACTGTGAGAAATGTTGAGCTTTATGTAAACAAAAAAGTCGCTTATTTCTCCCTGTTAGGTGCATGGAGTTGTTTTCACTCACTGCCTGTCCTGTGTTAATATTGAATAAGCAGAGACAGTCAGGCTGGTGGTGAAAGATGGTAAGCAACCCTGAGGGCTTGTTCTGGTCAGCTTGAAACCTCTGATTGCCAGGTTTTCCTAATTTCCCATTTCCAGGGCATCTCTAGTGTGACCTTGCCTGCTGAATATGATGTTCTGCGTTGCAAGATTCTCACATACATTTGGGAATGGGCAGCCAGGCATTGTTTACAGGACGCCAAATGAACCGTGCACTCACAGCAAGTTTGATAAACACACATTTCCTCCTTTTATCAGTGAGATTGCAGAATGTGAAGTATGAGTTTCCAGTTTTACTCATTCCCTTCAGACCTTTTCCTGTTTAAAAACCAAATCTCACTAATTGGATGATGATACATCCTTAGATTTTGTTTTGCCTTTTCTGTTATTGTTGTTTTGAATTCAACTTACTTGTCACTGACATTTTATTTATTTTACCTTGACCAGGTTTGATGGACTTTCAGATAAAAGCTTTCCATTTGTTCAGCACAGAAAAGGTTCATCCCTATAACTGTAAAGTGAATGCTAATTAACAGTAATGACTTCTAATCACTTTGCTTTTATACTCCTTTAGGAGCACAGCTATTATCCAATGCAGTTAAGTGAAATGCTTGTATATGAATCAACAATGCTGTATCTCTTCTTGTAGCTATTGCTCATAATCAAGCTTTGAATAAATTACAGTAGTAAAATTGGTTTTAATGTGTTCTATTGCATAGGCAGAAAGGAACCTTAAATATCTCGTTAAATATCTTGAATATTTATAGAGTTGTCTAGTAACATTTTGGCATTCATTATTGTAGTTAAATGGAAAAATGAATTAAGATGTTTAAGTCAATTTTGTAAACATTATCAAAACTTTTTTCATCATTTGAATTGTATTTAAGTGGTGTGCATAGATGCAACAGTCTCCGAAGAAGCTCCATTTTGGATCCAATTGCATGTCTCTAGGAATGCACTGCAAATTTCTGCCTTCAAATGCAGTTAAGTTTTACATGGAACAAACATGTTTTATAGCTTGAGAACTTCACCTGTTTTAGCCTAGTGTCATAGAGTATATACAGTAGATTAATATACATTTATGCATTTTTTTATCAATACTGTGTATCTAACAGACTGTTAGGTTTTTTTACATGTATGCAAATTGCCTGTCTGCCTGCAATCATATACAATTAAAAAAGTGTATAAAAGTAATACTAGTGAAATTTTTATCAACAGCTGGAAACAATAAGATGAAACTTTGTTTTAGTCTAGACTGCTAGAAACAATGCTAATGAAGAGATTACTAGACTGGTAGAACGTTAAGCAGTTTTAAAATAATTCTGGTTTAGGAACAGAATTAGGCTAAAGACAATATATATGAATTTAAAATTTAGCAAATTTTTCCACTTAGCATTGCACATACAGGGTCTGTTTGGAAGGCAGAAGTGGCAAAACGTGGATGAAACCCATTTCTAACATGAACATTAGTTTTTGTTTTAATTTATCTTTTATTAGTAAGTTCCTTGAAAAAATTTCTTAAATCACTTAGGAATTCTAGGTTTCAGTGTCTGGCAGGGAACTGGGGTCTTGCTTAGTCAATATATTTGTGTTGTCTGGTTTTGCAATTTCTAAAAAAAATTAGATTTTCATTTTCTGTGGCAGTTTCCTTTCACGTAGTACATCTGTCTTTGCATGCTTAGAGACACAATTCTTTCACAGTTACCATCACAGTTCTTATGGATGTGGATGTGAATGAGTATCCACAGGCACCGTCTGTGGTTTTGATTTTGTTTGTTTTGTT
This sequence comes from Corvus hawaiiensis, assembly GCF_020740725.1. NCBI lineage: Eukaryota > Metazoa > Chordata > Aves > Passeriformes > Corvidae > Corvus > Corvus hawaiiensis. Next base: position 30,551,597 of record NC_063218.1, on the reverse strand, counting down.
CATTCATTCACATAGCTTTAGACAATTTTCTGGTATGTTTCATTTGCTTGGGCGTCTTTTCTGTTAACATTTATTCTTTGGTTTATTATGAAATCGTTGCCTAATGTAATTTCAGATTACCTTCCATATAGTACTCTTTAAATGTGAGTTTGAGTCAGTGTTCATAAAAGTCCTGGGTTTTTTTGCTGTGGTACTGCAAAATATGCTGCTTGTGGGTTTGGCTACCACAATGTGGAAAAAAAGTAACACCTTTCTTCTCTAAAGTTTCATTAAATGTTTGATACTATCCATATCTTACTTCAGTACTTCTGTTTCTTAGTTGGCATCTTAATGCTTTTATAATATAAAAATGAAAAATACAAAAACCATTAATTATTCTGTACTTAGGTAGCTGGCTGTTTTATATTGTTTGTAATTCTCATTAGGAAGTGCTAAAACACATTTCAAAATGTGTTAGTGCTTAAAAAATGTAATTGGGGTTATTTCTAATAAAATAAGATCAAAGACAGGCAAACTTCTATATAAATTAACAGTAAAACATTTATCAAATTTGTTTTCATAAATACTTGTATCTCTGAAGCCCATTTGTTGTGTAAAAATCATTTTGCATAGATTTACTGAGGTATTTACGCTGACTTATTTAACATACTTTCCCCTTTCATATGAATGTCAAATATACAGCAATTTCAATGTTACATTATTTTCAGCTGGACACTTGCTGGTTTTGAGCGTTGTATTTAAAGGTAGCTCTTCTGGAAAGGGTGGGATTTAATTTGGTTTATGTTATACCAGTGTTACTGCTTTCAAAATAGAAATGATTGATTTGTAAGTGTCATGAAAAGGAATAAAACGGAACTGGCCTTTTACACTGTGAAAGGACTGTATAGCGTGAAGATATTCTTTCTGTTGATAAATTCTGCCTGTGGAAGAATTCCATAACACTCATCACTCATTTTCATATTGATTATGAGTGGAATTCCAGTAATAGGTGGCTGTTTGCAAAGGATAAGGCAGACGATGGTTAGTTACCTTTTCCACAGAAACACTACAAAGGAAAATGCCAAATGTGTGCACTGCAGTATTCCTATCAGCCTGACAGTCTGTTACATGAACTTTTCTTTCAGTCCATTTTCCTTCAGAAGTACAGCTTCAATGTTTTTGCCTTATTATTGTTTTAGGTTTAGTGCATTTGCATGCTCTCCTAACTCTGGATTCTTTCTTTAGTCAGTTATTTATTTTCCTGACAATCTTCCGTACTTGGGCCCTATCACCATTGTAACTGTTAAAAACTGATACAACAGTGCCCTCTGTAGTTTCTCGCTACATGGTTACTACCTGCAGCTGCTTTTGAGCCTTTAGGTGAAGAACAGGATGTTTAGACTTATTTTTAGCTCAAAGAAAAGCCCCTTTTTTCTTAAGGAAAGATTTTGATTTTTCCCTGTGACTGTTTCATATGCAAGAAAGGGAACAAAAGAGGCTGTTCTGAGTCATCTTTTAGGTTTATAAGATCTCCTGTCATTATGTAGTGCAAATCTAAAATTTTATCAGGCATTCATTCAAGGCAGTCGTTAAAATGACTGGATGGGATTTTCTGAGTTTTCTAGGCTTTCCTGAAGCTTTTGTTTGAAGTGGAGCTTCAAAACAAAATAATTTTAAACTTACTTCCTTTGTGCTTGCTGCTTCTCCTAATTTAGATCTTACATGATCTGCCAGGGACTGAAGACATGCTTGCCAGCAGAGCACCTAAGCTTTATTAATGATGTTATTTTAATTCACACAGCGACTGAAGTAATTGTTATTCATTAGCATTGATTTGTCTCCAAAACTCATTTACAATTTAGATTTCTCATTTAACTCATTGTAGCTTAATATGCAAATAACTCTTTAGTCTGTGTTTTCTACAGAACTTGTTGGACAGGTTCAGTATTGAACACACATGTTCCCTGCATTCACATATGTGCACATTCACACTCATGAGCTGCCATTTAAATATTATAAACTACAATAAAAAAGAATGACCTTTTAAAAAATAAATGCTTTAACTACAGTTAGTTGCTTCTGTAACAGCATCATAAAAGTCACCCTGTGAAAAGTTAAATGGCTTACTTTATGATGGGGAGTGTTAATGTACATGTAGAACACACTCTTAATGCACTTCCATGAGATGAAATTCATCAGTCATTGCAGTAAATTATAGTTAATGATGTAACCATAGATGGCTATTCAAAACATTCCTGTATCTGTAATGATTTGTGTAAAGCACGTGACTGACCATGTGCCTTAGTTCCTTTGGAACAGTAGATGGATAAATGCACCAGCTTTCTGCTTTTGAAGACCATTTCTTTCTGCGTAACAAGTGATAAGAATTTTGGTGGAGTAAATAATACATCACAAACCACTTGCAATATTTGAGATATGGTAATAAATGGTGAGGAGGACTAATTTAATATTAAATTAGGAGGTGAGATGCTTCAGAAGTTCACTGTGTAGAAGCTTTAATTTTTTTCTATTTTATGGGTAATCACTATCCTCTAGTCAGATGTCAACTTTTTACCATGAGATTTTTTTATACTGAAATGTTACTGGAGGAGGCAACTGTTATGGTGTAATGTGCACTGACTAATCCAGAAAATACCACATATTTAACATTTACTATATTGTATCCAGTAATAAAATGAAATGACAGAAGTAGAAAGCTCACCCATGTTATTTGGGTAAAGCAACTATTATTCTACGGGCAGAAAAGTAATGTGGTCAAATAATTTTACGATAAAGAGAATTTGGTTAAAATTACTTTCTTTCACTCTAAATTTAACAGAAAATTTAAATCAAGCTTAATTCTTGCACCAGTTGCATAATTATTGTTAATCTTAAATATTGGGGCAGGGTGGAAGTAATTTTTTTTAATGAGCCTCTTGATTCATCAGAGGGTTCTTATGGTAAAACAAGTATTTTTTTTTTTTTTTTTTAAACAGTATAGCCAAACCATGGATTGTTACAATTTTTAAAGTGATCTTTAAAGTTTACTTCATGAAGGAAGGGTAGAAATGAGTATTAGGAAAAAAAAGGTGGTATAAATTTCTACTTTAAAGTAAATAGGTACTTTGGAGAACATTTTAATATTTTTAATGGAACTTCATCACAGTTTACTCTTTTAAAATAAATGTGTCTTACAGATCAGTGGGAATTTTGCTTAGAAAAGGAATTCTTCATTAAAATAATATTTTAATTAAAAAATAATTTTGTGATTTGTTACAAGTGTGATCTGGTTAGCAGTGATAGAAGGTTTTAATTTTAAACTGTAACCTTTGAGATAGATAAGATGTTGTTCATTTGGAAAAATGAATAAGGTGTATTTTGTTGCAATTACACTTGCCAGTTAAGATTCAGCATAATTAAAATAGTGATGAATATAGATTACAATGTTGGAGGCAATGAATTTCAGCTTTTCTGTCTACTGAGAACTGGCATAACTTAGCAAAACTGGGCAAAGAAGTAACAGAGCAGCTACTGCAGATGCTCATAGGAAATACCATGTTTAGTCCACATACTTTTATGTTTTTACTTAAAATGTCAATGACTTTACCCCTGAAGTACGAAGCTTCTTTTCATTTAGTTGGATTATGTGATCTGTGTCTGAAGTCTTTTATGAAAGAGAGTATGTGTTTAAGGAAAATCTATAGTTGAAAGTAGTTGTTTTCAAATAACTTGCTTGAAAAGATCATTAAATTAATTTCAAATGTTCTTTCACAAAATCTAAGGTGATGCAGAGTAGTTAAGAGTATTTCCGATGATTGTCTTAATTTTCATTTTTAGTATTTAACTCTAAAATAGCAAAAAATGTGAAAACTGAATGTTGGGTATATATTTTATACATAAAATAATAAATATATATTCCAATTTACTTGGTTAACAGTTGCCTACACAATAACACTAGTTACATGAGGAAAAACAACTGCTTCAATCTAAAATGGAACATTATTTGACATAGCAAAAGAAATATTGACTTTCCTTGCTGGAGACATTTATGAGACTCTTTTTAATGACCCTAGGTCTTATTATTATGCCTTTATGGTTATATTTAAGTTTTAAGACTTCCTTTTTTTAGGGTATTTTTTAAAGACTTTTTTAAATTTTACTTTCTTAAGACATTCTTTTTTTCTCTCGAACTTGATCATATGAGAGAGAATCTTAGATGACATAATATTTTTAAAGGAAGACATTAGTATTTAGGCTTTACTTGGTTACTTGATGGCCTGTTTTTATAGCTACCAGAAATATAGATAATATCCTTCAGAAATACAGATAAAATTACTGTGAAGTGCCAGTAGATACCAAGGAGTTAGGGACTGAAAAGAAATTAACACTTATCCTTTGAAATACTGTCTTACAGAGCTGTTTGTTCTACATTCCTTAGGCATTTTGCTTTGCTGTGTTGTATATTATCTACAACTCCCCTTTTTTTTTCTTTTGTTCAGTTGGGTTTTTTTATACAGTGACTTGATAAGTAGATGGATTCTGGCCCTTTTTTTTTCTTTGTGGTGTACTTTTGGTATCTAGAACAGTGATACCATTGTATTTCATGACGGCACAGTTTATTACAGAATATGTCATCCAGCAGGTAGATTAAACTAACTGGCTTTGTTGTCTTGGCTTTTTCCAACTTCTTTGTTCCCTAGCCAATGTATCAGGATTAATCTGTATAGATATATAATATTTTGTAGAACCTGAGTTTAAATTACAATGTTTGTGATTTTACAAAGCTAGTTACTGATGATTTATAATTACTGGGATTAATTTATTAAACTTTCATGTTCATATAATCATGTTTCATTCTGCTACAGTTTGTCCAGTATTTTTTTTTCTTTCACATGCCTTAACTCTCTTTAGACCATTACAGATTTCCAGTAATTTGGGTGGTTTTGTGCTATAGCAACCCTTTTGGCCACCTTCAGGATTAGCCTTATCCTTTGGAGACCAGTCCTGTGTTCTCTGAAACTCTGTCAGTCATTATTTATTACCCACTTGTCATTGTGACTTATTCATTGCTTACATCACCATTCTCAAATGTATTGCTTTACAGAAATGGTGAACAGTGCTGTGAAGGAAAGATCAATAAATGCTTTCAAAGGAAGATTTACCCTGAGACTTAGATCTTCTTTTTAATACTAAATCTGTGCTATTAGTTCTGAGATGGTTTTAATATCTTGACATCAAGTACCCTGTTTCTCAAAATGGAAAGATGCTATTGCGTTAACTAACTTTTGTGGAACAGGAGGGCTTTGGCAATTAAGTTTTATAGTATAAAACTTTCCAGTTGTCAATACTTTGTGTATTTCCCTGAATGCTTATCTCATGAGCTTGAAAATACACAGTTTCATCACCTAAGAAAAAGTGATAAAACATATAATAAATGCTTGAAAATATTTCTTTGAATTTTAGTGATACTGGTTTTTGTAACTGCACAAAGAGAGGAGAGGGCTTATTTGAAATTGGAAAAAATAGAAAAAAAATCTACTTCTCCCCACATCTATTTTAGTTGTTTTGAGAGCTTCGTGACCCATGCTGTTTTTCCAGAGCATCCAATTTCATGTCATATGGTCACTCTTGACACTCTTTTAAAAGTTAGTCCCTCCAGAAAACTGTTTGAGTATATATAATATTAAATTTATTGTATGAGTTGCATATTCAGGCAGCTGAGAATCTGAAAGTGGCAAATGCAGAATTTCCTGCTTTCCTTTGTATATCTTCTACTTCAAATAAGCTGGAAAATCAGATTTTAATCCTACTGTATTAAAGATTGTATGTTGAAACCTGCTGGGAGGAAATTAAACAATCATAATTTTTTACTTCTTGATTCTGCAACGGTAAATTTTTTTCCATTTTTGAAGTGATAATAAAAAGATTTATAACAAATGTGCATGCACACACACACACGCACACACTTTGGTCCTGGCAGATGAGGAAGCTGGAAACCTATGCAACAACTTCTCTGACATAAAATGAGGGAGTGCCACATATAATTGGCAGCGTACGACTATTTCATCAATAGGAAACGGTTTCATGGGCTAAATTTTTGTATTCATAAGATGATTGGGTGTTTCACTGGGAAGTTTTGTTCAGTCTATTCATTTCTTCTTTCTCCTCATAGTTGCTGCTCCATCAGTTGGTGGATATTCTCAGTGTTGTTTTATTATCATTTGCTCCTAATATGGTTATATCTGTGTCATTCCAGCCTTGGAATATTCATGTTCTCAGTAATTATTTTGCTAGGCTGTCAGAATTTTGGCTGGGAGAATATTCCTGAGAAATACAAACTGAAGAGAAGGTTTGTCACATTATATAATATGGGTGTAGTGCAGTACAGAATAGGAACTACTCGTTCCTTGGCCATTGCTGCAGTAGAAATGTAAAGTAATATAGTTCAGTATTTTGAAATATGCACTCTCCAGTCTTAAAGCGTGCATTAGCCAGTGCTGTAGATAGTGTCATGTACTGCATGTTAGCAGTCTATATTAGAGTAGCCTGCTGTTATTTATCTTTTCTATATTAGTAGTTAACCTACTTCAGACTTAAGCATGAGTCAAATTCGCAGAAACGTAAGAAGTCTTTCTGGTATTAGACTTTCATATTTGATCAAAGCAATATAGCATGTGAAAAATAATAATAAAATACTTAAATATATAAGAAACTCAAAAGTAGAAGCTTCCTTGCTTCCAGGCTTGTTTTCAGTCAGTGGACTGGCATGCATTGTGGCAAGCATTGTTCTGCTCCTAATTTCTGGGAAGTTTCCTTTCCCTCGCTTCTAAAGTCTGTCAGAATTTTTTCCCTGCTCCATTTAGGACTCTGTGAGCTACATGATATGCTAAGAGGATAGCACAATTACAACCTGTTTGTAAAATACCTTAAATGAAGAAATGAGTAAATTGTATTTAAGTGATTTAAGATTGCATAGGAAAGTTTCTTCTCATCCTGTTCTGCATTCTCTCATTCATTGAACTTGCAGTTTTCTGATAACCTAGCAGTCATGTTTTCAGGTTTTATACATATATTATGCCTTTGGTTGCATTTTTGTTTTTAAAAGATACTTAGAAACTTCTATTGAAGAACTGGGACCTTCTTACATAGAAGTTTTCCTCAAAGCTGATCATTAGGTTTTAAGTTGTCTTCATTCCTTTTTGGTGGAAAGTATTATCATTTGCAGTTTTCCCTTCACACTGAAAACTCATAGAATCCATCCAGGTTTAGTTTTCTCCTCAAGATTTTTGTTTCTTCTTTATACAGAAAAGGTTCTCTCCAGGCTGAATTAGAATACAAGTTTTCAATTCTTTCGTTGAGCAACTGTATCTGTATGAGGCAAGGGTCATCTGTAAAGCCCAACTTCTTATTCCAGTAAAATGTAAGACTCATCCTTCTCTTTGGTCACTGTTTATGTTTCAGTGGTTGGTCTGTTTGACAGGATGTTGCACTGTTGTTCTTATGGACTTTAAAACATGTGAAGTACATTCAATTTAATTTATTAATTGTATCTTGTTCAGAACTCTTGACTGAGTCCACACTTGCAAGTCTCATGTTATTTCATGTTATACAATAGCACTTGATTGAAATGAGATTGGGATCATCCTTGACCTCTTCCTTCCAAGCATGCAACTACAGGGGAACAGTGTGATAGTATGCAGTGTAAACAGAAGGCACTGGTTTAAAACACCCGAGACCATGAACACTTCTCTTTTGAAAAAATGGTATTTGTCAATAAAATAACAATTCAGGTTGAAAGACTAATATAAATATTTTGCTTCCACTAAATGAGACAAAAGTATTTGTGAGCAGACCACACTTACTTTGAAATGGGTAAGAAAGCTCAATTTTGCAAATGTCTGCTCTGAGAACTGGAAGGGGACTGAAACCTTAATAAATGTGAATGCTTCTGAACTTCTACCATTTCTAATATCCTTGTCCCTATCTGGCTGTTTTAGTTTTCTTTTCTCTTTAAACTGTTTTTTTGTGTTACTCAGTTTGTGTGGGTCTAGACTCAGAGACTGTGACTTGGTTGGTAGATCCTTTGGTTAACAAAATACTTCTGCTCCTTTTAAACAGATGTTTCCCTTTTCCTCTTATCTTTTCACTGCAGTCCATAGTCACTTCTACCAAGGGCACAGGTCATGATATCTACTATTTGCAATTTTAGGCACCTCAGTCCTCTGAAACTTCAATTTCTGTATTAAAAAAAGCAACCGCATAGTAAATAATTGTAGCGCCTGAATTAGAGAAGGGGCATACGGCTAAGAACCCACAAGATAAAATTAATGCATATACCTTTCAACAAAAAACCATTATGGAGATGCTCTTTTCAGTTTAGGCAACACACAATTTGGGAAATTCTGATTCATGCAACATTGTCTTCTAACTAAATAATCAGGTTGTTCTTAATCTTGGAGAATGCCATAACAATCAGCCTGCAGTTGAGGAATGAGTGAGGAGGGATGATAAAGGAAGACAGGCATTCTCTTCTCTGTGATGCAGCCACATACTGACAGTGCCAGAAAATATTCAGCTTGCTTTGGTACACGCTTTTAAAGATTGAGAATCTGAATTGTAAAGAAAATGCAGATAGCTTTAGGCAGAGAAGGTACCAAAGGGATCTTTGATGCTCTACCTAAGTGATTTTATCTTTCTTGCTATCCATTTCCTATTAAAACAGCACATACAGAAATAATACCCCTCAAAATATTGTTGGGATTGTACTGTGACACTGAACTAATGTTTGGTATTTTTTAAAATGTCACTTAAAAAAAAAAAAAGGGAAAAGCTGACCAGAGGAACAGTGATTAAGATTAAATGTGTAAGTTTGAATTTTTTGCGTTTTCTTGGATTTATTTGTTTCAATATTTTTTGCTTGTGGCTGGGATGGGAATAGAAGAACTGTGAGAAATGTTGGAGTTTAAAAAAGTCAAGCATACTTTGGAGGCTATTGGAATTTGGAAGAGCAGGGGTAAAAGATGAACATATATCTCTTCTTGTTCTTCGGTAATGACTCTACATCATCCATTCTTCTGTGCCTTTGGAATAGGTTCAAGATCAATTTAGTTAACAGTTTTCTCTCTTGGCAGGGTTCCTGATTTTTCTTCTTGGTCTTTTCTGGTCTACAACTTTTCCTGATACTTTTTTTTCTGCATAATTTTCTCTGTTTCTACTTTGAAGTGCCTCTCCTTACATTCTCTCTCCATTGTTAAACATTTGCCTGCATTTAATCTTCTGGTATCACCTGAACAAGCTGTATTTTTTTTCTTATTCTTTAAAACATTTTGAAGCTGCCAACCTGTCTCCCTTCTTCACCATACCTTTGTGTTCAGGTACCCTTTCTGGTACTCTCATGGTGACTAAGGACACATCTTCCTGGAGAAAAGCCTCACTTTCACCCAATTGGAAGAAATAAAAATAAATACTCCTCTACCCCCTATTTAGACACACATTTGCTTTCAGATTTTAAGGGGGCATAATGGCTGCCACTCTGCAAGCAAGCTGGTGCTACAGCCCTGTTGACAATATGAGATGTCAGAACTTCAGAAGATTGAAAATATATTTCCATTTTATGCAAGCTAATAAAATAAAGCAAGATGGAGCAGATTTTAGGATAACATTATGTGTTTGGAGACTTTTGTAAATTTTTTTTATGTTAAGATTTGCTGGAAGGTGGTTTTTTTCTGTAATTTTTAAATTGTTGCTCCTTTACAGAAAAATTTTCTGGAAGTTTTACTTTCCTATATATTTCTCTTTTGATTTTGCTATTTCTGTGTTGATAATTTTGGTTTACTCTTTTACCATGTCTTTGGCACATTATCATCTGTCTTTCTGTTACTTCCAATCTCCTTCTAAAAATCCTTCTTTTACATTTCTTGCTTAAGGAAGATCCTCAAGCTGTCCTTTCTTTCTGCTACACAAATTCTCTCTACCTTGTAGTAATATCCCCTAAAGTGTGGTCTTGTCAACCCAGATTGGGGCAGTGTTGCTTCCATATATTGGCATTTCCTGAAGGCTTTCCACTTACAGCTTTACCTGGGTTTAGGGTAAGTTAGACTTGACATGGATGTGGTGTCTTAGTACCTGGTTCATACTTGTCTTGTTTCTGGTATAAATAGCATTGTATTTTGTTTCAGAAGCATCAAGCCTGTTTAAAATGGAAAAGTTGGATCAGGTTTGCCTGGAATACTTGCGTGAGAACAGATCATCTCAAACGTCTTTTTTCAATGTAAAACCCTAATGAAGTTTTCAGGTTTTGGCCAAGCATTTCTGTAGAAAGTGTCATACTAGTGTTTTGTTGTGAAGCTGGTTTGCAGTTAACTGACTGAAATGCGGAATCTCCATTACATAGGAAAAAGATTTCCAAAGATTTTTTGGTGACAATGGAGGAAAATTAGCTACTGAAATTTCCTGTGAGACAAAGGAAAGCAGAAAATTGGAATATTTTTCTGTCTTCCTGAACTTGAACAGGTGATTCTTCTGAGAAAATGGCTTTGGGTGTTTCGTGCTGCTCTTTCTGGATCCTGTCTTCTGGCTGGACATGGTTGAACCACGTTGTCAGTTTGGGACCATACGCATAGGGAAAGTCTGTTCCTAGGTTCACAACAGTTTGCCTGGGGAACTGTATTTAAGAGCTTGGACCACACAAATGCAGACTCTGGTGGAGCCTGTTAAGAAAGCTGACAGCAACCTGGGAAGAAAACTCCTGTATTAACTGGAAACTGGCCAAAACCAATTGCTTCTTATAAAACACTTAAGCTTTAATGCACTGGCATTTCTAATGAAAAATTATTGTGTTGGGAAATCTTAGGTGCATTTTAGCCTTGAAGTGCTACTGTGTTACTATCACCAAGTAATAATGATAATCATGGAATCATAAAATGATAACATCACCTTCTTCTCCCTATTAGCTTTGTGTTCTCGTCCCTAATATGAAATGAAGCAAGATTGCTTATAAGTGAAGTTACTGTATTTTATCATCTTTGCATCCAGTGTTTTAAGGTAGTGTTGATAGCTGAGGTAGCCTGCTGGAGGTGGGAGGCAAAAGTGCAGTGATGAATTGCACATTTTAGAATACTACTTAGATTTGTTCTTAAGTGTTTACATAACAAGTCTTTTTCAAATTTCTTACTAATAACAGTTTGTATTACTACTATATGACCTGAGGCCATCTCTGATTGCATAATCAGTTATAGTAGAATATGCATTAATTATTAGACTGGAAAGACAGTGAATCACACATAGACTATACAGTAAGCTAAGAACGTGTCTACTGGTAATCAAAAGTAAAAGGAGATTCCTTCCTGTGTGCATCAAGACTGCTAGAAGAGCCAAAGTACTCTGTTCCCTGCTCTACAGAAGGAGCAGTGCCAGTGGTTCTTAGAGGGGCTGGGGTGTTAATCCCTGGCCATGCTTGCCACTGTATTTAAAGCAGGGCTTAGGATGCTCTTCTATCAAGCATTACAGGGGGCCTTTAATTTTCATGTCAGTTTGTAGAGGAATTAGCTTTTTTTGAGTAAAACCCCATAATGAAGACAGGAGATAAAGGTACGTCCTTTCCAAATGCCTGAATAACAGCTGTACTGAGGTACCCTCTTAATAAAAAACCTAACTAATTTTTAGATGTTTGTTAGACATGATTTTTTTCCCAGGTGGTCTATAGTCTCTGTGAATATGCCTACATTAATAGAGAACATTGGCTATTTCTGATTATATCTTTACTAAACTGTTCAGAATAGGAAGTCTTTGGGATTAAAATATACCTTAAAATACTGCATTTTAATAGACAGATAATGCCATTAAGAATGATACAGAGGAGGATTATATCTAGTGTTTGCAACTGTTTTACAGACTGATTTTTAGGTATTGGACTCAAATATTGAAATTACCAAGGGATGTTTTGTGTCCTGTATCCTTCCAGTTGATTAGGTTGCAGAATGATCCCTTTCTGACCAGAAATACCTAAAAATTGCTGTTAAAAAAGCAGTAAACAATGGAGGAGTTTTACTGAGTGCTTTTGTTGAGTAAGTGCCTTTTCCATAATTGCAAGAAATTTTAAAGTCAATTTTTTATACTATATTGTAAATTATATTTATTAGAAATAAAATTAAATACCATTGAAAGCTATTGAAAATGCAGGGCAAACTATGAAAAAAGTCATGGATATCTCTGCCTCTACATTGTTGAAACCTGGTTTTCTGGAAGTACTCAAGTACTTTTTTATTTCATTCCTATGCAAGAGGAGAGAAGGCTGCATCAGAGATTAAAGAAAAAAAAAAGGGAAAAGAAACGACATTCAGTCATACCAGTTAGTGGTTGCCTACGTTGCGATTTATATAGATTTCTCTTCAAGTAGAATTCAGACTGAGTTTCAAGTCTAGGCAGAAGTTCCAAAGTATTACTTAGCTGTCATTGTTCCAGGCAAGTACACTTCATGAAGGCAGGTAGGTCATTAGGAGTTAGAACACTTGCTTTGAAATAGATATTCTGGGTAAACTTGGAAGTGAGCATAATTTAAAAGCAGTAGGCCCTTCACTTTTAATTTGCCTTAGTTTGCTGAACTCTTTTACAATGGATTAATATCTGGTTCTATTTTTTTTTTTCAATTATATGTAGTGATTACATATCACTATATGTAATTATATATAAATCTAACTATGTGTAGTTTTAGAAATTGTCTTTTGGGGCTTGTTTCTTCATGCATTGGGCATAATTGCCCAATCATCTTCGATGAATTTTCCAGAGCACCCATTTAATCTTTCTAATAGGGCACTTGCAAAAAGTCTCTTAGGCAGAATAGGTAGAAGTATCTATGGATAAGAATCCTCTTTTAATGGAAAATGGATTTTTATTATAACTGTTTTAGCTGCCAAGCTTGTACATGTAGTGTGATTGCCCATGATACTGAATACAAAATCAGCTCAAATTTCTCTTTTTGAAACCTTGGGGTTCCTCTGGTGTGAGGGGCTGGTGTGGTGGTAGTAGTGCTTCTCCAAACTGGTTACCAATCTTGCTGATTTGTTCTTTGCCATTGAAAACAATGGAAGTTCTTGGTTAAAAAATGGTGAATAAGTTTTCCCAAGTTTGAATGTATCTGGTTTCAAATTTGTCTGAGAGGATTAACATTATTTAGCCTTGCATTTCTAGCATTAAGTACTACAAAAAATCAAGACACTTTAAAAAATAATGAACTCTCTTTTCCCATCTTTTAAAAATCTGAGTGATGTTGAATCAAGCTTGATTAACCAAAGAGTAAATGAAGACCGAGGATAAGAAAGTGTAGCTCTTAATATTTTGAAAAAAATAATGATAAAATTACTAATGCAGTTAGATAAATTAGTTACTGTGCCATTGGTACTGTGGTTTATGTAGCAATCTGGAGGGAAAGGATGGAGAGAAGAGTGGTTGTATTGTTTACATTCTGCTTTTTATTTGTACCTGATAAAGAACAGTAAATATTGGCTCTAATGATGAAGTCATCTGTATTGTAACAACAAATAATTTGCATAGCACTGATTTTACAACAAATTTTCAAGTGTTGTCATACTACTGGTTATTCAGTTTGTTTAGGGGTTATTGTTCATGCATAGAGTCCTCCCTCAGAGAGAGAGACCTAGTAGTCATTGCAATTGGTGATAACTTCCAAAATTTATCCCATAATTCACATGCAGCATGGATAGCAGTGATTACTTAGCACATTCGAAGAATTTTTTTAATGTTATGGTAATACTGTTATTTTCAATAAACCATCCAATACCCCAGTAATTTGAACACTATTCCTGCTGTTTTATTGTATTGTGATATAAACATAAATGCAGTGTTAAAAGCTATACCAATGGTGTCAGACTCCTTAAGGACTTGAGAAAACTGTCATAACTTCTAAAATAACTGATAATCGTTTGTGGGTCAAAAAGAGCAACATGCTGTATTGCTTAGCTTTCTGCTTTCTTTTTCTCAAGGTTTATCTGAGATTTAATTTTATGTGAAGTACACAAAACACTGTCAGTGAAACATTATCACTTTGTAAAAGCTGTTTAGAATATGGTCTGGCACAAAATGTGCAGAAAATTAAAAAAGAATACTCACAACTTCTTGCATAGCGCTGAGTTGTATATATTATTTGAAATTGTGACCAAAACCAGAATATGTGTTGTGACTGCATCTCAATATTTGCAAGATAAGCCTAGAGCTACAAACCTATCTTTTAAAATTTAAAATTATATGCATAAATATATATGTATAGAATTAAATAAATATATATAAATAAAATCTCATATATATGGTTTCCTGTATATATATATATATGTAGCTCTTTACAGTTCTGAGGAGTTTATTTTGTCCTATCCATTGCATAATATTTCCATTTAAATGCGTATTTTGATTTTTCTTCTGGGACTGGGTAGAATGCCTTTCCATTACACTACTAAAAGAATAATCCATTTGAACATTATATTTCTCCCTAAAGGGGATGGTCTGTTCTAGTCATACAATATTATTTTTCACAGAGTGATTAATATTAACATTCATGATGTAGTGATTTTATTTTGATTCAAAATGTTTTGTTCTGGTACTAAAAATATTAAGGAGTATCTCTTGTATCCCGATGCTAAAAAAACCCCCCCATAATCAAGGAAATCTGAAAACTTCCCAAACCCAAGGTCATCTGAATGTTCTTTTTTAATATTGAGGTATTAGTAAAATTCAAAGTACAAAATTTAGAGAGGAGAAATATGTGTGGCACATTTGTAGAGTTTAAAAGGAAAAAAAAAAGGAAAACATTCCAAGACATGGAAATTTGAAATAAAATAATGCTTTAAATTTGAATATATAAACACTGCTCTATACAAGTGTGTCTTCCAAAAAGATGCACTTAAGGAAAGGTGTCTTTGTATTCATTGGCAGGGTGTTCCACAACTGCAAACCTAGTTTTTAATGATAGGACAGAAGTGGGTGATAATTTTGAATTACACATCAGAATTTTGTTTTAACAAATGGCCTGTTTATTTTACATATGTCTAAGACTTGCTATTAATTTTTCATTCTAAGTTGTGTGGAATGCAGCAGTTACACCTGTATCACAGAAGGGCTAGAAACATTTTTCTTTATCTGATTCTCTGCTGCGTGATATTTGTCTCCTGTGATAGGCAACTGCAATATAGTTTAATATTTATCTGCCATTAATTAAATTCATTTTTGGATACATTGAAGCAAAAACATGGGCTTTAGTACTAATCCTTTAGTACTGACTGAACTCCAGCACTGATAATTTTGATTCCCTTAAATTTCTTTTAAAATCAGGTTGGGGTTTTTTTCCCTCCCTATAAGTCCTAATGAGTTTTCACACCCTTTTCAGGGCTGCTCCTGCTTATCCACAGAAGGGTGATCTGACAGGCAGTATGTTGCACTCCAGTGTCTTGCATCCTGGCCTTCTTGCCGTGTTCATTCCCCGTTCCAAGGCTCCAGCAGGAAAACCAGTCTAGACTGAATTGCACAGTGATCCAGAACATCTGAACTTCTTGAATTACATTTGCACTCCCCTAGTAAAATGATTGCATTGTTCATCTGACTGAGCTCTGTCTTGTACGTAGGCTGAAATTGATGGTTCTTTGCTGTTTAGGATCTTTCAGACTCTTTGGTCTACTTCTCTTTTATGAGAAAAAACCGTCGCTATCAACAGATTACTTTGATCTAGAACATCCAGGCAGGGCTGTATTCCCAGAATACTTGTTAGTTACAATGACAACTTTAAATTAATTTAGAGATTAAAAGGCAATATTCTGGAAAGAAAATGAGGGTCTGTCAGTGGGAAATAGCCCCACACCTTGTAATTAAAATGAGTGCCTTATTTTATGGATCACATAAGCTATTGTAGAAGGAGAGAAGGCTTGGAATAAGAATTGAATAAGTGTTTAGAGAGAAGCCACTTGGTGAAGCTCTTTATAGAGTAAGAATGTGTTTGCATCATCAAACACTTGGACCACTGAAAAAATTACATTTCTCAGTTTGTCTCATGAAGTGGCAGGCATGTGCTGTTGCTGAAGAATTACACACCTCCAGTAATGGGCATGCATAAATTCAATCACTGCTGAAGACACAGATTCTTTTCTTACATTCAATATGCTACATTTTGTCCAAAGACCTATAAAAATTGTATGATGTTAAAAAGGTAGAGAATACTTTCCTGGTATTGATGCTTGCATCAGAGTACTTACTACTCTGCCAGATATTGCCATCTGTGAGAGATGGCAATTTTAGTCTTCTTTCATGAAAATAAAGTGAAAACCCGTAATGCTGTGCAATTAAGAGGGTGTTTCAAAGTTTGGACTAGACTGGGAGCTTTTGAGACTTCAAGGACTGTTACCAGAGAATTGTGTCGTAAGTTGTTCTCTCCTCATGGACCTGAAATCCAGTCACCTTCTACTCTGTAAAGACTTGTTTATTGCAGTATACTCTGAGCTTAAGGTACAAAATGGGAATTTGGAGGCAATGTGGACCCGCTGTACTGAGTGTAGCAATCTTGCAATACATCTAACATGCTTTTACTAAGGGGTAATACTGCATTATTTGTTCAGGGTATATTTTTAGTTCCTTACCTTTATTGATTGATTCTAATTAATAAGCTCTAAATATCTAATGTAGAAGTGTTTCTATTGTAAGTGGGAGAATGTTATCCTTAAGAATGTATTATTAAGCTACTGTTCTGCCAAATTACCATATCTGAGCAAAAGTAGACATGGACAACTTTTATAGAAATACGACTTTATGTGGCTGAAGCTGAAAATGTGAAATGTCTGAAATACGATCATTCAGCACATGTATATTGAACTGAAATCGTATAGGAAAATATTTGTTTCTGTTGTGACAAGAAAATATTTGGAAGAACCCTTGATTCTTCCTGCTGAGTAGCTCAGTGAAGAGAAAGATTTGATTCTTCAGGTAAACTTTCTTAAATTTGTCAGCATAATTTGATATTGTTTTGGAATGCTTCTCTTAAGACTTGGAATCATTGCTATCATTTTAGTAATGCAAGGTGACCTTGTCTGTTTTTCAAACACAGTGATGGAAAAATAATCCAAACAAAGGCACTTTATAAGAGAATCAAACCTGAAAATCAGTGTGGCATTTTGTGCTCCTCTGTAATCTGCGAAAGACTTTATTGAAAGTTGCAATATTTTCATCAATAAGACCAAATAATGTCATAAATGAGTGGCATAAAATAACACTAAATATGCAAAGAATTCTGTTTGTTTCACTCAAGAAGTTTAAATCCTCAAAGAATTTTTATTATGGGAAGTGCAGTGAAGACACTGTAGTTTTGAAACCATAATTATTGTGTCAATACTTAAATTTGAAGAGGATCACTTCCAAAAATTAGAAAAAAATGTATAACAATGTAGAAAATGAGGGGTTGGTTTTTAAAGAATATTTTATCAGAATAGTTTTAAGTATGTATAGGCTATAGAAGAATTTGAAAATCATGAGTATGCCTTCATTTATTTCAGTTTTATTCCCTGTTTCTTTTTCATATGATTTCTTGGATCTAGTTATTTAGACAAGAGAAAAATACAAACCTTACCATACCAACTTAGTTTGATGAAACAAACATCTGGTGTTATGTTGTTGAGATTCCTAACAGTTTTAAATTATTTCAAACCCTGCTGACTTTTGGAGAAGTAACAAAAATGTTGTTGAAGATTAAAGGAGGATTCATGAGGTTTCTGTTCCAAGTACAAAAAGAAAGAGGCTTTTCTTTTGGATTTGTGTTTTCAATAGACTGTTTTCCTCCAGCATAATGTTTTAGAAAGTCCTGTGTTCTGCTTTTATGTAAGGAGTAGTGATTATAAGATCAGAAGATCTGATTATTGCCAGTACAGATAATAAGAATATTTCTGAGTTTATCTAAGACATTTTGTCATTGGGAAAAATTGAAATTTGCAGTATTTATTAGAGATTTTCTGTGAGTTTTTATGTACTTAAGAGTCCATGCCAAGATTATCTGCTTCTAGGAGTAATAGCAGCATAATGATTTAGTAGTTTGAAAACGTGTATATGAAATTCTGAAGAAGTTTTTAGAGGGACACAGTTTACCAACAAATGTGCACATATAGCAGAACAAGTGACATTGTTTCATGCAGGAAATTTTCAGGTGAAAATTATCCGCCTTTCTTGCCAGCTGAATTTTTTTTTGTCCATAGTGGCCTACAGTTCCCCATTAGAGCAATACCAAATAAAATGCAGTAAATCTTACTTCCTCAAGCATGCTTTTCTTCTCATACATTCATGATCAGGTAATTTCACATTCCAATAACTTGTGCCACTATAATAATATTTGCTATAATACTTCTTCTGTATTAAAAAAAGACTTTGGCACTTGAGAGAAGGTATCATTTTAAACTAAAAAACCTGTGAAGACAGTGAAAGCCACAGGATTTTTTAATTTGTCAACGGTTAAAAATTTTGAATTTATTAATCAGTTAATTACTCTGCATGTACTTCAGTGTTACAGTTTTTGTGACAATTCAGGAATGATTGCAAGTATTTTGCATCTTCACATTATAAATTAGTTATAAAGTATGTTCATGTTACTAGTAGACATGGCTCAGCATAGATGTAGATGTGAATTAGCTGTTCTTAAGAGTCTAAGTTAAAAATCTGCAGATTTACTATAAAATGTCTGCTTTTTCATCAAGGGACTCTGCGGTTAAAACTTTGTTTTTCATGTCTGTCATACTGCGTATTTTTTATTCAAGTACTTCAGATTACTGAATGCGGTTGATATTTCAGGCAAGTGGTAATGAAGATTTTTGATTGTGTTTGCATGACTTGTTCAAATACTGCATTGATAACTTTTTATCTTGATCAACCTTAAGTGAAAATTTATTTTTCTTACAGAATGTGGCATTTTGCTTCAGTACAGTATGCTCCAGGTGTTATTTCTTCAAGTCTAGTTGGTGAAAAGCTAAGTTTGACAATTTTTGATGGAGAGTCTGATTTACAAATACTTTCAGGAGCTCTATTCTACAAATACTGGACATTTCAAAGGCTGAACATTCAGTACTATGAAAAGATATTCTCTAAATGGTAAAGGTTTGTACAGTTCTTTGGAGTTGAAGTCATAAGAAGAATATAAGCAAATTTTCCTGTTGAAAGTATTTTTCCTTTTAAAGTAAGTAGAGTTCACTGGCAGTGTGAGAACGCATGTATATGTGAAAGTGTGAGGGTGCGAGTGTATTTGTATATCAGTGCACATTACGCAGATTTCATTAACTATGAAATGCAGTTTTGAAAGATGCAGTATATGGGAGAATGAATTTATCTAAATGTATATAAATATATCTACTTGTCAGACTTGTTAGTGTCAGTGAAATTGACTTATTTAACAGTAAATTCTTACATTATTTAGAATGTGTAAAAATAAGCATGACCTTACTGTCACATTGGCATATCTGAGAGTTAGTTTAGACAAATAAAAATAATTTTTTTTTTTGAAATTTCTTTACAAGAAAACATAAGGGAGAAAAAGAAGATTTGGTTCTAATGGACAAAATAGCTCATTTTCATTTAAGACATGTTTTTCTTCCATAGTTCTGACCCTTGTGCTGTTGTATGTGGTAAAAGACCTAAAAAAGGAAAAGTAGGTATCATATCATGCCTACAGTAGCTTTACTTTCTCAAAAAGGACTGTTTGCTCATAGAATTACTAGCAAGAATCAAGATACTTACATGCCTCACTATTTGCCAGCATGTGTTCTGAACTACTTCATTTAATAACATTGCTTTGACAATACTCATATAGAAATAAATGAGACTAGGCAATTCTTGTATGACATTTTCCTAGAGTAGCTTCCCTTAGTGGGAGTCTGTTAATGACTTGAACGACCCAAACCATGGTTTGTACCTCAGGTACCCAGAGCAGTAGAGTCTGTTCATAGTCTGTTCATAGATGCTGCACTGGATCCTTGTTTTGTTGGTCTTCCTTGTGGAGGAGTACCGTGCCACTAGCATCTAGAAGTGGTTTGTATGGAGGCTATGTGGTCAAAGCAAGGGGAGAAGGCCTTGTGTCTATATTCAAGAATTTAGTTTATCAAAGCTGGCTTTTGGCTCTTACAGTTTGTTAAAGATACTATCTAAATAAAGAAACCCAAAAGTGAAATTTTGCCTATCTGAGGTCAGAGGATTATGCAAGTGAACTGAGTTTCATTATCTAAATCATGAAACTTCTCTTAACTAGAAGCATACAAATTAATATTTTTGACCTTTCTCTTGATTCGGTAAGTGGTTTGTCTTCAGCAAGACATTGATCTTGCACATAATAATATAGACCAGTACCTGCCCTCATAACACAAATACCTTTTTTTACTTTTTTTCATTCTGAAGAACTTCTACATGATCATGTATGTTGGTATGTTGAAAACCTAACTTTTAAATCTGATCACAGTGTTTGACTACTAATTCTAGATGAATATAACTGCTCTTAATCACCAGCACTTAAAATATCCAGTCTAGCATCAGAACAGAAACATTTATGGTTACTTGACTGTTTTGTAGTTGTTCACTGGCATCTTGTTATGGTGTAATGTCATTTATTTAATCTGGAGTTGACCGTTCATGTTAATTTTGGCTATTAAATTAAGTAATCCGTCTTTGTTGAGGTAATTTTGTAAATAAGATTTCCCGAAAGAAGTGTCTGCAGGCAAGTTTGCTCTGTAATTATTTGAATATTTAAGAGCTGGAAGTCCCAAAGGTGAAGCAGACATTTATTTGAAACCAATTCTCTGCACAAAATACAATTATAAAAAAAGTATATATTTTTTATTCAGCTGGAGACTTTTGCTTCATAGCTACAAGACTTCGTAGCCTATGTGGATGGAATGTAGGCCTCAGTTAACAGTTACTCAGTTAACAGGTATAAGGAAAACAAAAGCAGTTCTAGAGAAAACTCTTTAGGTTGCCTTTACAATAGTGGATCTCTGTTGATTTTTATTCTACATAGTATTCTATGTTTTTTGATAAATATGTGTAACTATATTAAATTTTACAAAATGCTTATTAGGTTTAGTATGAAATTTTTTAACTGGAAAAATGAATCGATCAATCTAAATTAAATAATTCAGAAAAAAAATCTTGTGAAATAGTATGGAATCTAAAATGATATAGTAATTTTATTGTATTCTATGAAAGTACTTAATATATAAAACATTAATTCATTAATGAATGCTTTCTAATTTCTAAGACTAATTGTTCACTCTGTAAATGCAGCTACATGGAAAATCAGTATATCAGGAAAACTTGAATTTAGGGTGTGGTATATGACTATAGTGGAAGATTTTTCCTGGTTTTCCATTTCTCCCGTTTAGAATGTAATTCTAGCCTTTTGAACTGCAGTATTTCAATACACTTCTGTTTGATATTAGACTTGGAGTGTGATATTTCTGTCTCTTTTGCTCTCTTTCTTTTTTCCTTTGCTGTGGTGTGCGTATGTGCAAACAAACGTGTGCCTGCACCATCTTCCTCAATGTTTGTCACATCCAGGTAGTAAGAGTACCATATACTAATTAAATGTGTTTCTTGTGAGATTGTAATCAGACCCTAAAGGTGCCACTACACTGAATTAATAGATTTTGTGTGTGTGTGTGTGTGTGTGTGTGTGCAGTGTTTCAGTAATTGCATTTGTAAAACTCTTGAAGTTAGGCCATCAGTTTTGCTTAAAGGTAGGTGGTAGGGTGTCTGTGTCCTATGAAGGGCATTTGTACAAATGTATCTAATTAGCTCTTAAAGTAGATTAGTTACATAGCATTATTGCCTTGTATAGATACCATTATTCAGTAATTTACTTCCAAAGAAAGTTGAAATAAGTCCGCTGTAGACTTCTGAAATTCACAGTGAGAGTGTTCACACAGGGCTTTATAAATCCACATTATACATTATATTCCCACCCGTTTTTGGAAATACTTTTTCCTGAGGAATGAAGGCATGAGATATATGTGTTTTGAGGTCCCCGTGTGGAAGACAGGAAAGTCCCAGATGATGTGTAGTGATCTGCAATCACTAAGATGATCTATGTGATTCGTAGCTGGTCTGCAGAGCCTTACCAAATAAGTGGGTTTTCAGTTTGACATAGAGTTATTATATCCTTATGTCTCAGGAATATTTCCATACTGTCTTTGATTACTTGCAGCTGCATCTGACAGACATATCAAAGCTTAGAAAAAATCACATACTCTGTTTGAAATCACTATAATCAGTGATCTTAGAATGCTTCACAAATTATAAGGCAAAACTCACATTTAAGAGTTTTCCACTCAAATAATTGTAGAAGCCTGAAAGTCCTGTTACTAGGGTATATATTGTCAGTCACACACTTGCAAATATGTTGTGCTTTAGAAGTTTTGCAACTGTATGGTAATCATTATTTAGACACAAATAACCTTAAACATTAGTTTAAGTATGGATAACAGTTTTCAGTTATTCATACAAGCTTTAAGAAGAATGTTAATTGGAAAGACAATTTCATGTAGAGACTGTATTTTATATCTTGGTCATAAAAAATGAACTCTTGTGGCAAAGCTGTGAAGCACATGTTAAAAATTATATCTAGTTTAACCATTCTTCAGCTATTTATAGTTCATTTTCTTACAAAGATCTGTTCTACACAGTACATTTTTAGGGATATTCTGCATTTTTCTGACTGGCAGCGCTCAAATTTTCTTGCAATGCATGTGAATAGGCATATACAGGCACAGGTCTAGTACTTCCTTTTCATTGTTATTATTTTGGCTGTTGTATGCAGTATTTCATTTAAGATAGACATTATTAAGGTGGTGAATAGTGCTGTGCAGTGAGATGCTTAGCAGTAACCTTTACTCATAATGTGATATTGTCTGTATGTCTTATTTTGTTCAGCTTTCTCTGGCACTGATGAAGCCTAAGGCTGCTGTTTCTTTGAGTTGCTGATAATTTT
The DNA here is from genome assembly GCF_020740725.1 of Corvus hawaiiensis. Taxonomy (NCBI): domain Eukaryota; kingdom Metazoa; phylum Chordata; class Aves; order Passeriformes; family Corvidae; genus Corvus; species Corvus hawaiiensis. The sequence continues at coordinate 30,528,616 of NC_063218.1, read as the reverse complement.
TTATCTGATTAACTGACACATTTAGTTGAAATCAGACACAGCCCTTAGGCTGGGCATGGATTTAATTTAAAAAGTATCAAAGGTTTGCACTGTGTGGTGTTTAATCATCATGTTTATCAGGCAAAGAAAAATTACCGGAAGGACCATAGGGAGAGGGTTATCTTAAGGAGCAGTAACTTGGGAAATTGATAATAACTCTGAGGTAATTTACAGCTAACTTTTACATTCATTAATATAACATTTCCCACTAATAGTTACAGTGCCTGTAATATACTAATTAAATTGAAAACATTAGCACTAATTTTCTTTTTGCTGAACTCTGAAAGGGTCGGGTAAAGACATTAAAATATGAAATGATAGAAAACCTCCCTACTGATACTACCGCAATAAATTTTTTACTTACTAGTAGAATACTTCTACCAGTATTGTATGCTACAATGCATATGAAATAATTTCCTCAGATTACTGTTATTATCAATAATTGAAAAAAAATCAAAATTAAATTAACTGTGCTAGTATAAATTAATCTTACCTCTCTTTTTCTTTTCCTTCAGCTGTGAAGCTGTATGTTAGAATTGCACATGGATATAACAGAGGCACCTTAAAAACAGCAGTGATGTTTTGGAACTTTCACAAAACTGTTATATTTTTTATACTATTTCCTGATAGGAGATGCAGCTAACAGTAGTCTATGATACACAAAGAGCAGCAATTTTGAATTTTGTTGTTCATTAAACTGTTGAAAATAATAAATAACTTTAAAACTAGGACGCCTTAAACATAAATTGTATGTTTTAATACAGTTACAGATGCAAAGATCAATTAGCTGTTCTAACACAGTAGTTCATGAAGATTATTGTTCTTGTCCTGTGAACAGGAATAAATTTACTCTTATAACAAGACATACAATTATGGTATAATTTCACTTACTGTTAAAACATAGCTAATAATTATCTTAGGTACATTAAAAAAAAGCTGTTAAAAATGTGTTGTTTAGTTGGTTTTCAACAGTTTATTTTTCTACCTGCCTTTTGAAATGAGTATTTTTGGTAGCTCTAAAGGGGAAAAATAAGTTTTAAAATGTCATATGGAAAGTAAAACTTTGCTAGCATTTGTATACATTTGTGTTTAGCATCTGGTTTTATGTATACATTGCATATTTTGTGTTGTAGTACTTTGTGACAGAGTATATTGTACTGAGTATAAGCGCTTTCTGAATTACCCAAATATTCCAGAGAAGCAACTTAGTTTTATTTTAGAGTAGCTTATTGCACTGGAAACATATTAGTAAAGTTTAACATAGGTCAATAATCTCTTAAACTAACAGTACATGATTTTTTTTTAAAAAATAATTTTAAAAATCCACTCAACCCAAGAAAAAAACACCCTTCCGTATAAACTTTCCTCTGATGTTTTTCTGTTATCTGTTACTTTTTGTATGATACAATATGTAACATCTTTCCTTCTGAATTGTCCCAAGTTCACTTCCTCAGCTTCTGAGTTCAGTGCAGATCCCTGATCTTTACCTGCAGATTTCAGCTTGGTTTACCGTTGCTGAGTGCAGTTTTGTGAACATGCTTTTAATTGTACCAAACCTGATCAGATTCCACATTAGAAGTGAAGGCACTATTGATTCTGGGATGGATTCTCTGCTAACCATGATCAACTCTTAGTCAAACTAAATGCCATCTGTTTGCAAGGTGTCCAATAACTCTTTCAATACCTAAGAATAAGTCCAGTGAAGAAGTAGCTTTCAGTTAGTACTCTTTGCATGCTTCAAGTGCCGAGCTGAATATACTGTGGGGCAAGGCTTTATGTAAACTGTCCAGTTGAGAAGTTTATGAACGTTATTAGGCCATATTTTTTTCTGTTCTGCCTCATACTCCATCCTTCTTCCTTTCAAGTCTTCTTATTTCTTGAATATGTGCCACTCTAGCCTTAATTTGTTGAACTGGGCAAAATAAGGGGATTGAATTTATTCCATTTCATGGAATAGTTGTCCTATTTCAAAGCATGTATTAAGTATATTAGTGTTTCTCCTTGTGGAAGCTGTTGTCTGGACAGTGATGAAAGTTAGTATTTGCTCTGTACCGTCAGAAGAACTGAATGAAGAGATGGTGATAAATAACTACCTGTGATAAGTTTTTAAACATGAATTATAACCACAACTGCAAAATGACATGATGTACTGCCATTTCAAAAGACAATTAAAACTTACGTATTATCAAAGGAAATAAACTAGAATAAGTGCAGACAATCATCTGTGTTACTATTTAAATCAGATTTAATGTAAGTTGTAATCAAGCAGCCAATAGTAGCCTTGTTTTTCCATTACTAACATCAAGATGTATTGCATACATGTGTACGTATTTATGTGTTTGTGTATTCATAAACATACACATCCAATGTGTTACAGATTTGTATAGTAATAAACACCCAAACAACCTCAAAACAAAACCTATGAGTAATCTTCTTGATGCATAAGTTTCAAGTTTGGGCCATTGTTTCAATGGTCATTTAGAATAAGTTCTGTGACCTTCTGTCGCTTTTTAAATTCCATTACCATAGCATGATTTTGAAATTTACTAGGACTCATGACTAAAATTTTTTAAATCCCAAACAAAGTAGGTCTGTGCAACAGTTCATTTTAGTATAGAAGTATTGTGTTTGTATAAGAACAGAACATTTAAGTCTCTACTTATATTTACTTTTAATTTGAGGGAGTTTTCTTAGCAAGTATCTTTGCTGATGCATGTATTTTGTCAGAACTTGAAAAACAGAACGAATAAAAAATATGTTTATGGCTCTGTGAGCTTGTTAAAAATGTGTTGGGCAAGTCAGTTGTAATCTCCATGGTTGAACAGGAGATTCTGTAAATATGTCTATTTGGGAAATCAGATTTCACTGCATGTTTGTTTATTATGAGAATACCGTCTTTTTCTTTGAAGTTTCTGATAGAGTTACTCTCTTAGATCTCTCATCCACCTATTTATTTCCCATTCTTAGAGAAAGTAGAGTGTACATAGTGCATATATATATCATGAAATATAATGAAAACTATTGTGGTAATTACAGATCTGCAATGCATTATAATAAATATTATGATGATAATGAACATCTTACTTGTTTTGATGAGGTAAGAGAAATATGTTATTAAACAGGTTGCTCAGAAAAGTTGTGGATGCCCTGTCACTGGAAACGTTCAAGGCCAGGTTGTATGGGTCTTTAACTCAACTGTTCAGTGATTCTGTGATGAAAGAATGTGGAAAACTGTGTATGATATATGTATTTATGTAGCCATAGAGATTAATCTACTTGTGAGACAGCAGTTGTATACCCTTCTGTTTGCTTGTATCAGATACTTCAAAAACATTATTTACTGAACTTAGTTGATGGCATAGTTTGCCTCTGGTAACTTAGAACAGTGATGAATTAGTAACATAAACAAAAACATAGGTAATATTTTTGGACATGTTGGTCAATGTCTGCACATTGTGACAGAGGACATTTTGAAGGAATTGCTAGGGTTATTATTTTTACATAAAAATAAAAACAAACAGTATTTATCTGATATGTTTTCCAAGACTGTTACACAATTTTCTAACCTTTTTAAAAAGAACTTTGAAGAATGCAATTTAAGTGCAGTTTTAGCAGTACAAGTAGACTGCATATCAAAATAGCATGAAACAAAGGAGTATGGAAAAATCATTTTAGATATACTTGAAGATTTGAGAAGGCTTCATGAATTAGTTGATCAAATTTATTTAAAGAAAACTCTGCTTGCACAACTGTGTTAACTTTTTAAGAAATGTAATTGTATATGGGTGAGTTGAGTAAATTGAAGTATCTGTGATCTAAAGTATAAAGTATCTTTATCCTAAAAAGATCTTTGAAAAATTGCAGAGAAAGCTCAAAGGGAAGCAGAAATAATATTGTATGGATAATAGTAATAATAATAATAATGATAATAATTATTTGATCCATCATTGGATAATGAATGAATGACACATAAAACTATTCTTTTTCAGTACTATTACATCTGGATATATGAGAAGCATCAACCTGAACACTGTTTGATTCGGCATTAAGCTTCATATTAATGGATATATCCATTAATGACATAGGGAAGTACGTAACTTGAATAGATATATATTTTTAAATTACTATATGTAGGAATTTTGATAAATACAGTGACTCTTACATCTGAAGTGTAGATGGGTGTGAATAACTTAGGAATTTTGTTGGACAAATATGAAGTGAGAATTAATGTAAAGAATAAGATGACAGATTGAGGGAAGAATATCCCAGACAGGCATAAACCAGAACATTTTTCACTATATTATAATTTTGAATAAAACACCCTCTGCATAATTTTATTGATAAGAAACAGGAACTGAATTTTAAATTCAGCAGCACAGCAGGCAAAGACTGATTTGATTTTGAAATTCATAACAATGCTGTCATTTCACTTGGGCCATGATTCAGGTAAATGATTTACCTAGATTGCCAAGGATAACTGCTTATCCTTTGTTCCCCACCTTAGTTGGGCAGCTGATGTGCATGTTGCAGTCAGAATTGTTCCAACCTTTACTAGGCAGAAACTCCTGGTACACTCAACGATGCTTCACCATCCAGCTGATACAGTCAAGGGGCACTTCACTGCTCAGCTTGCTTAGTCAAGGCTTAGCAGGAGTTCCTAAGATCATAGAGTAGGCCAGAAGAGAAAGGCAGGGGCAGGATGCATCATCACAGGTATATAATAGAAAATTTTGTTTTAAAATCTTGCTGTAAACTTCACAGGATTGTGAACAGGTCCAGAAAGTAAGTCATGCTGTGTAGTTATGATCGACCTTGGTTAAAAGAGAAAAACAACTTTTACCGAAGTCAAGATAGAGAAAAGTTTAGAAAAAGAAAGTTCAGCATGTTGATTGGGACTCAAGCAACTTAAAAATGCAAGAGCTCACAAAATACTGGAACTATGTGCATTTTGAAATGTTACATTCTCAGTGGGTTTACAAGAAAAAATAAAGTGCTGTTTGTTGGCTTAGGTAATTTAAATGAAACAGAGAAAATGTGTCTTGGAAAACCTTTTTTTATAGAAGAATTTTTAAAAGGTGATGTTGAGTAGTTTTCTTTTCTGGTGTTAGGATAAAAAGAGTAATCTCACACTCTGTTGTGCTGCATACCATGGCAAATACTAACAATTCAGTTAATTGTATGTTGTATGTTGCTGATAATTATTTGTAGGTGGGATAGCTAACACCTCACTTATAGTGAAAAGCTGGAAGGAATTTTCAGGATGTCTGGAAAACTTCAGGATAATCTGTTACATCTGATACTTTTCAGTTATCTTGGTTATTTCTTCTCTAGAATGGTAGTTGCGTCAAGAAGACTGTGCTAGAGTAATAAGCATGTAGTAGGTCAGCTGAGCTGCTGTCTTCTGTGCAAGACCTGCATTCCAGCCTATTCTATTCTGTGTACTGGACACAGGAAAAAAAAATATTCTTGGTTGATTCTGCAAGTACGGATACTGAATCTCTACAGCTTAAACCATTATATACTGCTGTCATTGATATTCCATGTCTTTTTTCAGGACAAAGAAGGAGTGGAGGGTGTATCTGTGGGAGCCATTCTTTCTGACTACCAGAGAATTCGAGTTGAAGATGTGTAAGAAAATATTAATCTTTTTCAGTACATACATTCTGGAAAATACTCATTTGTTTTCTAACTCAAATTTAAAGCAGAGACAGTTGCCTGATTTCTCGTGTTCTGTGATACCGAACGCATTCTGTTCATTAATATATGTATTTATTTTTTCTTTCCTTTTTTTTCCTGTTTTTCCCCCCTGAAACCATGTGTTCATTAGTAAAAATCTAGTAGAGACTATACCAGAGTTTTTGATTGCTCTTCAGATCTCTCTTCATCTGTTGAAAATACTCTGAGTTTTGGTATGAAAATAGTTGAGTAGGTTCAGTTCTTTGATTTCAACAGAAAGGTCACTCAGTTCCAATGACTGCAGTGTTGTGGTCAAGTCCCTCTATTTTTCACCAGAGTTTTAATATAGAGGAACATCCTGTGACTTGTTATCAGGAAATAAATACAAGAGAATCCTTATGTGCACGTCTTCCCGGAATTCCTTAAAATCTAACATTTGTTATTATTAATCAGGAGCTTCCATTTGTCATTTCTATTGTGTACAATCTAAAGTCTATATAGATTGTGATTCTTTTAAGAGTCTTAATTAACAAAGAGGATTATGTAATGGTAATTGTGTCTGTTATGTAGGCCAATATTTGATGTGAAAAAGATTTTCACTATATATGTCTGATGAAATGCAAAACTACCTTGTGTTAAAAATTAATTATAGTTTCATGAGTTCATTAATTATTTGTTGATGATGAAAGCAAATATCTGGAACGTGTGTTGGGATGCCAACTCAGCTCATGTCAGCACGTTACAGAGCACGTTTGCTTTCTTTACAGTTTACATAGATAAATTGCAGTCAGAAATAACTCCTTCCTTTTTCTTTTCCCTTATACTTAAACATTTAAATAATTGCCTCTCATGTTAGTAGGATAAAAAAAGATCACTTTTGTTGATGGTGAGTTTTACATCTTTACCACAGCTAAAGGATTGACAGGAAATCATAATATTTCAAGCAGACGTGATTATTTCCAAGGTTGTGCAGTGGTAAAATACTTCACGTTGATCTGTAGATTTAGCCCTTGCAATAAGGTTGTTTCATATGAACTGTCCCAGTTACTTGGATTCAGCTAATTTTTTAGCTGAAGTTAGGCACCTAAGTGAACTACTTTACATTCAGAGCTGCTAAATATTTCTATTAAAAAACCTGGTGCTCTGTTAAAACATTTGAAAGTAATAAGTAATAAGAAAACCAGTCAGATTATGTGAGTGCTAACTATGCATTTACATGTCAACATTAAACATACATTTAACTATAAAGTCTTGACAATCATAATAGTGGGTCTATCTAACATGTGAAGGAATGCCCATATATGTGAGAAAGACCATGTATTAGAAAAAACATGGTAATTGACAAATAAATGTAAGTCTTAAGTGCTCTGAGGTAGTCCCATAGTTAAATGTTTTAAGTTTTTCAGAGCTAGACCTTACACATTTAATCACAAACTGATGGATCTTGAAAATTTACAGAAGCGTTACCTATCAATAATGCAAATTAGTGATTCTCTAAATGTGATAAACAATCAAATGTTGTGTATCAAATGCTGTCTATACATGCTATGTATCAAATTATTAACTTTACAGTAACAAGTTGTTAATTTGTATCACAAGCTGTATATATTTTCTTGAATTATTCTTTTCCTTGGGTGTTGATCCAAATCACAGCAACAAATTCAGCATATTGTACTAGGACATATGCCACATTTATCACAGAGCAGTAACTCTGGCCTTAGCTGTGTTCACAAAAGTGGTGACTTCCTAAGGTACTAATTGCTTTGTGTCCCAAAAGGTTTAGGAATGTTTTATGGCTTTACTTGTGTTCTCGTGCAGATCCGTTTACTTCAGTGAGTTGCATCTTACGTAGATGAATTATAGTCAGAACAAGCGTATTTCTTTTTTTTTTTTAATATATATATTAGACTTAATGTTTATAATGAAAGATACGAATAGTAAAGTATTGTAATTGAAATTATGGAATAAAAATTATTTCAGGGTAGGAAAAGAATTTTACATGAATAATGTTGAGTAAAAGCATAATACTTTGCTTTATCCAATTTATTGTTTGTTTTTAAGGTGCAGAAGGCTTAATCTTCAGCCTTTAGCTTACCTCTGGCATTGGAACCAGGAAATACTGCTTAAAGAAATGATATCATCTAACATTCAAGCCATAATCATAAAAGTGGCAGCTTTTGGTATGTATTCAGATTCTGAGCAATATTGTCTACTGAAATTTCCTGTGGCCAAATCGACAACATAACAGAGGAACACAGAATTTTTGTTCTATGTTTTAGGATATGAAATGTTAATATCAAGAAAATTATAAAAAATGGCTCAATAACAGTCATGATGTCTGAATAATTAATCTAACAGGATGCAATTCATTCTTAAAGGAGATGTGGAAAAGCTGGAAATTAATTCTTCCTTACATTAAATTCCTCTCATAAGTTTTTTGTTCTGGTTTGTTTTTGATTTGCAGTAAAGATGCATGCATAATTCAGTAGTTCACAGTATTGTCATTTATAGATGATGCAGGCTAGTGACAATATTATAAAGCAACCGTGAAAGTTTTAATAGAAATACATCAAGTTAATATCAAACAACATATAACTATGAGGCCAAAGTATTTTGTGTAACAGCAGTCTTGGAGTTGGTAAATCATAAGAGCGAACAAATAATCCATCATTGCCTCTAAATTGTTTTTGGTATTTTAGATGTAGTTCTTTAGCATACCAGAAAATCAGTCTTTTCATTGTCAGCTATATAGAATCAAGTTTTATAGTGAAGCAAATCAACATAAAAGTTAACCTATCTGTTTATTGCTTGAATGTAAGGATAAGGTCAAATGAAGTTTTATAAGAAGGCTTATGGAATTATGTGCTCTAAAAGCCTAAGGAACACATGAGAAACGTGCTACTAATACAATATATTCATTTCAGGCCTCTATGCAGTTTTCTGTTTCAGAGTAGCAAATGAGTTTTTTAAGCATAAAATGTGACCAAAGGACCTTTTCTTTTGTGGTTGACTATAAATTTGTGGTCCACTGTAGCAAAGAATGGTTTGTATCATACAAGTGGCATCAATGATTAAAGATCTATGTTTGGAAGATAGTGTTGCATAATCTTTCATTAGAAGTTTGATGGCTGGTTTACCTGAGCAACTTTCCCATCAAATACCTAATCTCTCTTTCTTTTAAAGAATGCTTTATAACAAAGTAATTTCTCCATCATTATTAACCAAGAATTGAATTATAATCCCTTTAGACTGGATGGATTCCATTAATTTTTTAAAATTAATTATTTTTTAAAATTTTATTTATTTATTACTCTTTTTCTGGTATAGTTTCTAACTAGTTTTTACATTGTCACTATGATGGTCTCACTCTATCATTCTGTAGGATCTGCTAGGGCTGAGAGAAGGATTAGAATGATTAGAAATACCACATACCCTCCTTCATTTACAGGTAACAAGCAATGTAATTTAGTAGTGTTTTCCTGAATTTCTGGAGGTCAGTTACAAGTACATAGGAATGGAATGCCATGTTTTCTACTACAAAACATTTGGTTTTAAACTGGAAAAAAAAAGAAATATACCATTTTTAAATAATAGTTTTCAGGCCATGTAAAGTACATTTATATATTTATGTTGTATTTCCATGAAATAGAATGCTTTCGTTGCTTATACTGGCATGAAGAAAAAAATAAAGTCCACAAAGCATATGTAACATGTTTTTTCACATCAGACTTACTTTTTTACAGAAAATATATGATTCAAATAATAGATAAAACTGTTTCCCAAATAGACATCATTGATGACCTGCCATGCCTGAAGCAAGATAAGTTTGTCTTTTGTATTCTACAGTCATAAAAAAACTTAAAATGTACTAGTTAGTGCACAAAGAGTGCTTTGTGGGCTATTCATTGGAAGAGCGAATACCATAAATACTTGTAGATAGCAATTAGATAGAAAATCACTCCAAGTTATTTTTCCTTTTTATTTTTTTGGCTACAGGTAAAAGAAAGATCTTATCAGAGTCAATTTCTCACCTGCCTTAGGCAGACATAATTAGATGTAAGCAAATTTAATGGAGCTTTTGTGCTCTGGGGCCATTCTGTAATGCTTTAATAATTGCATGCCTTATTAAAGTGGATTTAAGGTATGAAGGCTGTTTAACGTATCAAGTGGCAAAGAAGATAAGATACAGTTTAACTTTTTGCCTTTTAGATTAATAATCAAAGCTAAACTGCAATGAAAATATTTAAAATAACAGATTTAAGAGTCTGAGGGGGTAATGCATTAGGTGATACATTGTACAGTTGTTAATGCAAGAAGCAAATCTGTAACCTGAGCTTGACATTCATCAGCACTGGCATACTTGTACACCCGACTTGTCCTGTTTTCCATTAACTCAGTGCCAGTATTGACAAGGTAAAAGCCTGTCATTTTATGTGGAAAGCACATAATTATGCAAGTAAATGAGCATTAGTTTAGTACATTTCCCTGAATCCACCATTACAAATTAATACCATAAACTTTGCCAGAGGCAAGAGTTTTCTATCTCAGAGTAGTGTAGTTTTCCAGATGGGATGCCAATTGCTCTCACTTATATGCAAAAAAAGTATTGTTAGCAACCTTTTTCACATGCCTTCTGTTGATCTATAAGTAGATCAGCTTTCTTTCCTTTAGAGTGTATTTCAGAGGCTGTAATGATGAGAGAAAAACATTCCATGATCTAGCAGCAAACCTGAGCACTATATATGTATGTATAAAACCCACTTTTGAATATTACCTTTAGTGCCATTTTCTTGCTGCTAAAGATACCTGTATGATACATCATACTTTTGTCTTTGAAATATACTTTGAATATTTCCACTATTCAGTAAAATACAGAAATTCAGAATGAGGTTACTCAGTAATAGCTAAAATTGAAGCTGTTGTTGATTGTTTTTAACATGTTTATGCCTGAAATTCCAGTAATATCCATTGCTCATGTGACACATTGTAATATGGCACTGTGTAATAGAACAATTGTGTAATATAAAACAGTAAGAAGATGCATTTTTTTACCTCCTTCCTCTTTGGCTGTGTTTTACAGATTACCTAATACTAATTAACTTGCAGAGTATGCATAACAGATTCAACTTTAAATCTTGGTAATTTTGTATGTTGGTCTTAACTGTGCCTCATTCTAAAGCGAATTGCTTCTACAAGGTGTAATACACATATGGAAGTGAGGGAAGGAGGAGGGTTACATTTGGAAGGTATCTTTGAGTTCTTTAGTAAAACTTGATGTTCAAATTTATTTACTTTTAGTTTACTTATATAGTTAACTATACCTAAATCTTGTTAAGTATTAACACTAAAACTTAAGCACTGCTATACTTTTTAAGCTATGAAAATCTTTATTTCTCATATATATGAGAATATACTTGAAGTTGATTTTATGTCATACAGTTAAGTTTGTCCTCAATGTTTCTAGATTTCTTGGAAGTTTCAAAAGTAACATTTATATCGAGTAAGTTTTCTAAGTGCACACTGTTACCTTGAGAATGGGGGGTTGTGTGGAATAGCTTCGTCAATGTTTCAGTCAAAGTCAGAATATAAGCTCAAATTCCTATCTTTTAGGGTATTAATATGCATTATTTACCATCTCCTATCTGTCAGGAAATCCTAAGTTCCTTCACTAAAATGAGCTGTCTGTAGTAAGTATATTTAACTTGAGCCTCCTTCAGTGTGAGAAGATATTGATGCTTTCTTCACATGGTCCTAGAAAGTTGGTATACTCCTGCTATTCACGGAATCCACTATCCTGATAGTTTACGGATGTGTATGCTCTTGTATAGGAGTTTTTAATTGAAAAAGAGAGAGTATTACTTCCTAGTATAATGATCTATTATTTAAACCCAGCCACCTTGGTGTCTATGTTACTCTTTATTTGTATGCCTCTAGTGTACAGAAGTGCAATCCTGACTGACTGAAATTGATAGCCATACTCCCATTAATTTTCACAGAGGTAAGATTTACTTTTAAAGAACTACATTAAAGAAGACCTGGCACCACACAGTTCCTGAGGGTGTAATTTAGTGTACAGATAAACTGATCTAATAGTAAGGTGCTGCCAAAAGGTCGATCTTTCCATCCCACTTCTATCTGACTCGTCCAAACCACAAGTCTCTGCTTGTTTCTGCCCCTGTAAAGGCTCCAGTGTTTTTGTGGCTGCATAGAGGTGATCCAGCAGGATCTGCTTTTTTGTGAGTGCAGGGAACTTGCTCTTTAGAAACCACAGCTGCATGGAGGACAAAACTCTCTCTTTCAATAGAAAGCTTACTACTAATTTGGGTTGGCTGCAATGTCAGATCATATCCTGAAGTAAAATTGGTGGTTGTGAGTTTTGTCTGAGCACATCATCTGTGTAATGGAGAGGAACAGTGTTCTTTGAAAATGTGTCTCTAGTTTTTAGTACAGAGCAATTTTAAAGTAATTTTGAGGAAATTGAAGGAACTTGTTATATCATCACAGGGGAAGATACTTGCTTCCTCTAAATATTATTTTAAAATTCTCAGACCATTCACAAACATAACAGAAGGAATTGAGTAACATTTTGTTAAGAAATCAATATTAGATCGCAGTTGCTCTCTTACGTAGTATAGTAAGGATTGTTACTTGCTTATTGCTTAGTAAACTAAACATTGACATTATTCTTATCTAGTTCAGTTTATTTACAGGTGATCATTCCACTGCTTTCTTCCTTGGGCAGCTACCAGACACTGGAGCTGTAGGAGAATCTATTACATTCTTCACATTTGCTCCTGATAACATTCTGTTTTATTAATATGAAAAACACTGATTTACTAAAGTATGGATAAGGATCTAGTATCGATATCCAACTGAGATGGGCAAAAACTCTCTAACAGTTTAAAGTTAGAAAAGTGTATGTTTATTGGCGCCGGACAGCTGCGTGGAATAGTTTCCGAATACGCAGTGTCAAAGTATAGATGGTTTCAGAGTCTATTTATCCACAAAAGTTATGAATATCTGAAATACAAATACATATTTATAACAATGACCCCTCCTATTCTCCGCTTAATGTCATTAAGCATGCATAGTATAGTTTTTAAATTGAGTCAGTGGTCATTATTAATTGAGGAGTGGTCTTAGGGATAAAGGAATAATGGTCTTCCTCACTTTAAACTTTCCACCTTTCTGGGTTTTGACAATACAAATGGCCTTTTGGGGAACATCCAGTTTCTTCCTTATGACTTCTGAATAGTATCTAGATGGGAAAAATTAGCAATTGTTTAAATTTCTTTAGATGTATTTATCAATGTTTTCTGGTTCTCATTATAAACACAGCTACACAAATATAGAAAGACAATTAATTATCTGCAACTTAAAAGCTTATTTCTAACTTAATTCTTATTAACTCTTAATTAATCTGAGCTGGACTTACTTCCTCTAACTAATTCTAACAAAACTAATCTTTAACTAAAATCTTAGAATCTTAATGTTTCTTTTAAAGTCTGTGTTTCAACACTTAGAATCATAGAACTATTAAGGTTGGAAAAGAACTCCAAGATCATCAAGTCCCACCTTCAACTGAATATGATTATGCCCACTAAATTGTTGTAGGGCTAGGTTTAGTTTTGCAAGCTGCAGCTTTCCCCGGGAGCTCAGCAGAGCTGCTTAGGGCAGTGCGACCATTTCGCCCTCCTGTAGTCCATTTTGGACGGCTCCACAGTTTTGCTCCATCTAGCTATCAGCTCTACAACACAGTGACGGTGAAGGAGGCAAGAAGGGTCTCCCCATGAGGGTTTCAGTGGACTTTTAATAGTTACATCTTTTCCCAGCGACCCCCAGAGGCAGAGAGGCCTCATAATCCCGGTTTTCTCAGATTGCAGGGGCGGTACATGGGCAGAGTTGGGGTACAGGAAGCAATAGGGAGGACCCGAGGGAGTGGCCAGGGCTAAGGGCAGGGGAATGTGGCAGGGGGGAACAATGTGAAAGGCATTTAATAAATGAGTCAGTGGGAAATACAGCACCACACTAAATCATATCGCAAAGTGCCACATCTACACATTTTTTAAACACTTGTTTTTGGAACGCTTACTCTGTTTATCATAATTGAAGTAAAAGATAAAATGACTGATAATATTTTTCAAGTCCTGTCAAATTTTAATGCTTGTCTATTCCGTTAGGGATAATGTATTCTAAAACTAGCCTTAATTATCCCTGCGCAGTGTTAAAGTATTATCTTGTGTACACGTGTGACCACTTTTAATTCATTTTAGTTTTAATGTTTTTCAAATTATAAATTTGATAAATTACTTATGATGTACTTTGGGAAAGATGTTCTTACTAGTCTTCTCCCCCTTCTAAATCTTCTTTCCTAGCTAGCATATGGTGTCGTCACTGAATTTTCAAACAAATCTTCCATAACTTAGTTGTCCTTTTAGAGTTTAAGTGCATTTGACACTTTTGCCCTAGGCTTGTTCCATGATATGTTTGTCTACTATCTCATTTATCTCGGTAATTCCTGTTATTTATGATTTAAAAAAAAAAATACCACACCTGTTTGTTCACCAGACATTGTATGAAAAGACTTGGGAACACTTATGAAAACAGAGGAGCTATTTTATCTCAAGCCTTTTTTTTCCTGATGGAAAAGATTCACATGGGAAAATATCAACACAGATAAATAGAAATTGTATGTAAGACTGGAAATAAAAAAAAAAGTTAGCTTGGGATTTGAGATGTGATGCAAAAGAGATGAGTAAGAGAAAAGAAAACTAGGAATGGACTTCAAGTAAATAAAAAGTTTGATTCATAGTTGAAAGTTTAGAGAAATAAGATGAGAAAATACTCTTTGCATTTGGAATGTTATTTGCCTTGATGCATGTATATGATTGACAGATACTTTGTTACCAGTGCAAGATGAGGTTTTGGAAAGAGATTTTAGCACATATATAATGTATAAAGAAATGTTTGAAAATAAAGTGTGCTACAGAAAAAGAAGAAATGAGAATTTCCACAAGTCCATTTAGAAACAAGTTAGAGAGAAATATGATTCCCTCTTTGCTAACCCTTGAGCCTATACATTGGAAAATGGGAAGGATATTGTTATCATAATAGATAACAGGAGTTAGAAGGAAGAGTAAGGGAATGTGCCTGAAAACAGAAAAGTAATTGAAAGTTGACATTTTTGAGTGCTTCTTAAGGAGATGTCACAGACAAAGTAGGAGAGAGATGGCTTAAAAGTGGAAAGATCACTTTGTAGTTTGGGGAGATCCCATCACCTAAAGGAAAATTTAAATGGAAGCAGCAGGCTAAGAGCGCACTATTAGGCATTTAAAGCAAAACAGGAAAAGTATGGCTTATAGTGAAAAAGAAGAATAGTCAGAGAACTTGGAGCTGAAGAATAGTGGAAGAAAAAGAACTTAGTAAGAGATATCAAAAGCAGAAATAATCTTAACGAAATGAAAATCAAGAGGTACAAATGGTATATTTTTAATACTAGAATATTACTTGCTGCTCTTTAATGTTTGATACAATTTAAGTTCTAGATGCCCATTGACTTTACAGACTTATGTGCTGAAACAGGACATAAACCTTTAAAGGCATATCTGTGTAGTTAAAACCATAGATGTTTGCTTTTCAGGTCACTCTGAGTTGAAGTTTTGAAGGACTTCTTGTCCTAGTCTGATCCTTTATTTCTGCTCTGGCCTTTTACTCTTTTGCAGGTGATCTATTGATCTTCCCTGTCAGAAGCCTCTGCTGATTCATTTGGGGATTGTGGCTTTTTGAAGGTTTATAACTTCTCTGTGTGGGGATGGATTTAATAAAAATGACACAGATTTTACTACTTGCATCATGCCTCTTTCTCTTCCACTGAATGAAATTTCAATTATTTTCTACAAGGCTTACTAGAATTAGAACTGTTCAAAGTATGAAATACCTGAATTCTCTAACAGGGACAAAGTAGCACATATTTTTTTATTCACACACATTTTTATTTATGTGGTGCTAAATTGGTTTAACAATTTGAATTAAATAGATTAATAAGCAAACAATGCTCTTATGAAATTCTAATAAAAAAATTATGTCAGGAAAGTCGTACATATGTGCCTGTATGAGCTGAAACTTTAATAACTTTTGATTTAAGTTTTTTAAGTCCATTAAAAGTCTTGAGAAGAAGTTGACTCCGGCACTGCTTTAAATGAGATGAGCCATTTGCTGTCTAGAGTCTTGCATTTGATTAAAAGTAGTCTAATGCTGCTGTTCAGCAATTCTGCCACAATCTTTTTCATACTACAAACATTTTAGGGAAGAAATTTCTGAAATTCAACAAGGGCAAATGCAGGGTCCTGTACCTGGGGAGGAATAACTCAGTGGACCAATACAGGCTGGCAGCTGAGCTGGTAGAGAACAGCTCTGTGGAGGAGGACCTGGGGGTCCTGGTAGACAACAAACTGTCTATGAGCCAGCAGTGTGCACTGGTGGGCAAGAAGGTCAATGGTTGTCCTGGGCTGCATTGTGAAGAGCATGACCAGCAGGTCAAGGGAGGTGATCCTGTCCTTCTACTCAGCCCTGGTGAGGCCACTTCTGGAGTGCTGTGTCCAGTTCTGGGCTCCTCAGTACAAGAGAGACAGGGAGCTCCTGAAGAGGTTCAGTGGAGGGTGACAAAGATGCTTAAGGGTGTGGAGCATCTCTCTTACAAGGAAAGGATGAGGGAGCTGGGCCTGTTCAGCCTCAAGAAGAGACTGAGATGACTGTCATCTCAGTATATATGTGTCTGAAGTGGGGTTGCAAAGAGGGTGGATCCAGGCTCTTCTCAGTGGTACCGAGCAACAGGACAAGAGACAGTGGGAAGAAACTGAGTCACAGAAAGTTCCACATGAATATGAGGAAGAACTTCTTTACTGTGAAGGTGACCGAGCACTGGAACAGATTGTCCAGAGAGGTTGTGAAGTCTCCCTCACTGGAGATATTCAAGAACTGTCTGGATCAAACCTGTGTCGTGTGCTCTAAGATGACCCTGCTAGAGAAGGGAGGTTGGACCAGATGACCCACTGTGGTCCCTTCTAACCTGAGTCATTCTGTGATTCTGTTATTTTGTAAAAGAATCTGATTGAAAATATTGCCTTGTTATGTGATGAAAGTACAAAATTTCTTCAAAGATTTATTGAGGTTTCTGTTCTTGAAATGACACAGCTAAATTGCTTTGAATCCTAGATTTAACTAGAACACAGAGGTCTTTGATGTTAAAAAAAAACCAAAACCACATATAACACTGTTTCTATAAAAAGTTTTGGATCTTTTTACCTCTTAGAATTCTAAAATTTCAGGACTTCAGACTAACCTAGTTTAGAACATACTTAAGGAATGTTCAAGATGGAGGATGAACTGAGATCCTAATTAAATGGCACTGGAAACATATGCTAGAACCACTTTGGGATTAATGTCTTATAACTTTATCGCTTAGCTTGAAGAGAGTTACTATAGCTACAGGTTCCATCCATGTACAATTCCTACACTGGATAAATTATCACATAGAAAAAAAAAGCAAGGAAAAAAAGAGAAATAGATACATAATCAAGTCACATGAATTTTCCTCTTTTATACAATAAATTAGAAGTATATTCATCTCAAATCTTTTAGAGGTGCAGTAATACCCAGTATTTATTGCACTTGTCGTTACTTTTATACAAAAATTCAGCAGTTTTTGTAATTTTTTTTGTCCTTTGGAAAAGGAAATGCAGGGTCTCCATCCAGTTCACCATTGTTCACACAGTCTTTCATGTGTGAAAGTTTTGAGGAAGTTAAGAATGAACCTGTCAAGTTATGCTAGCAGACAAAATGTTCACTTCTCAGCTCTTCGTAGAAATGAAAGCTAAATATGACAACAGGAATAATTTACCTCAAGGCAATTTAAGGTATATATTTACAGTTCAAGAATATCTGTGTGGCATGTGCATTCCTAGTTGGTGAAGGTTATGAGACATTCCTGCACTCCTACAGAGTAAGCCTGTGTTATCAGCTAATACTGTTGCGTACGTGCTTTTTCTGTGTTATTAGAAGGATTCTCCTGTATTCTGCACTGTGTAAAGAATGATCCTCCTTCTGAAAATCAGTGATTTCGTATTGTTTACTTAGAAAAAAAAAAAAGACACATTTAAAACAGAGGAATTTACCTTCAAAAATAATCCTGTTTTCTCTGCTCCAGTTCTAGCAGTGGTTGCTTTTTCCTTTATACTCTTTTTCTTTTTATATGTATTTCTTTACCTTACGGGTCCTATCATCTTATTGTTAACCCTGTTTTCTTTATGATAAAGAGAATGAGATGAAAGAGATTAGTTTTGGTTCCAGAAAATCAAAGTATTTAATTGCCTCTTTTCGTATTCAAAATTCTAAATAATTCTACTCTTGGTGAGCAGCTGATTAGGATCTTTCCAGAAACTTTATTGTGCATTATACAGCTCTACACCATCAGAAGTTAAGTCTTAGTCCCTGACATTCATAATGATGACAGTTATTCATCTTCTCAACATTACTTGTCAGGAAGTCAGGAAACAAAAGGGAACTTCATGTTGCTGTAACTTTAAAATAGGTTCTATTTTTTTTCTCGAAAAGCCTATCCTAATTCTATGGATATGATATTTCAAGAAGAATATGATAATAGCAGTTTTGGAGATTTGTTTTTAACCTTACTTTATGGAAGAAGTCTGTGAGTGAGAAGATTAACTTTTTGAATTGTAAGGTTGATTAGTCAGGGAAGGATAGAGATTTTTCCTCTACATTATCGACAGATAATGGTTAACTCATACATTATTGATGTATGTGTGTGGTAGTGATTCTTTTACAATATGTTCATATATTATGGGTTAGAGTTTGGTTCAATGTAGCTTTCAGAAGACCTTTATGTACCACCATTTCTTAAAACCTGTAATTATGATTTATTTTTACTTATTTGAAATTTTATTAAGAAGTGAAGATAGAATTTTTTATTTTAAAATACTTTCTTAAAAATACAGACAATATAAAAATTCTGAACATGTATAAAACGTTCTTGTTAGTCAGATAAGGCTTTAAAATGTGGATTTTATTAGCTGAATGCAATGCCATGAAAATGTAACTTGGATTTCTAATGGTCTTGATAAATGCAAGTAATATCAGGTAGTTGCCCCTCAAGTGAGGGCCTCATGTTACACTAATACATATGTACAAAGTGAGCCATTTAAAATATTGTGCCTTTGCATAAATCAACAGTAGTGAAATACCTTTTAGTAATGTTATTTTTTTCACCATACAGCAAAGCCATGAGTTTCTGCCCCAATCTTTTGACATTGCTACAGTTCTCTACAACACTTGTGGCTGTGCATAAGAGCATTCTGCAACCATTGTTTAAATTTGCAGGAAGGAGTTCTGCTCCTGTCAGTGGATTTATCAGGAATTGCAGATGGAGTAGCAATTACTTTGAAGTGATTATACCATTTGTGCTATCACTTACTGATTTTACAGTAAAACTAGACTACAGTAAAACACAATTTTTTTTACTGAGCACTGTTAAAAACAGCATTATCAAATTTTTTGAGATGTTTCTGTCATCATGTACTGGTCTACCTCAAAGAAATAAAGCCCCACGTGCTCTCTTGGCAGCACATAATAACTTGATGGATGTAGTTCAGTTGGGGAGTTAAAAATGCATCGAAAATAATGGGCCATAACATTCTAGGGTTAACATTTATTCATAGATGATGCAATTAAATAAAACAGGCATTAACTTCAAGGTCAGTCAGTGAAGTAATAAAAGTGAATATTTTAATTGAATTCTAATTGCTTCCCATTGATACATGCAAGTTAAATAAAATAGATGTCAGTGCTGCAAATTATAGTTCCCTTCCTAATTAATTTTTAAATTCTACATAGAGTCATCCAGGCCATGGACCTTGTTGTTGGTTTATGTATCCATTCAGCTTTCTTCACACCTAGTTCCATTGAAGAAAAATTTGGAGGATGTGGTACCAAGAATTTACAATACATTGTTCGTTTTACTCTAAGCCATTTTAAGAATCTGAATCAATAAAGAAAAATGTACCAAATAGAAGTATAGATTTAAAATAACTGTTTTGTAAGTATGGTTCCAAATACTTTATTATACTAATTCTAGCAATAGACATACAGCTTCATCTATGCATGTCGTAGAGATTTGAGATGTGGATTACTGATCCTGCAAATTGCAAGTGATATTGGTTCTTGATTCCTTTACCAGACAGTCTCTATTCACTCACAATACAAACCTATTGGAAACTAAAAGAAATAATATTTTTCAAGAGAAATACAAGCTGTCCAAAAACAGAATTCTGCAGAGAAACAGAAAGCGTACATTGCACTTTCCCAGATTTTCATGTAGGTGTGGGATATTACTAAAGTGTATACATAGGCAATTTATTTGTATTTCATAAACTATTTGTATCAGAGTTTCTTGTAAATTATTGGTTTGCATTCATTACAGGACAGAACAGAAGATATATCCATATTATCAAAGAGAACCTTGTGAAAGAAGCAATATGTTAGTGTGTCTGGTTCTGACAACTTTTTCCCTTCTCATATGTTTGTAATGTATCCCTTGGTTTAAATTTAGAGGAAATCAATCTGATTTTATCAAGGAGAGAGAGGTTGCTTGTCTTAGAAAAGTAATTATATTAAAGGAAGAATGTTAATGTAAATGTGTGAAATGGTACTGTAATAGAGTTCTCATTTGTTTACTTCAAGAGAAATTGCTTGTTTGGCCTTATACCTATCCTGTTATGATCCAGGACAGAATGCTAACCTGATGTATGTTGGAAGAGATCACCAAAACCTCTCGAACTATTGAAATTAAATTAATATATTTCAAAACTATTTCCCCAAGACTTAATTATCATTATCATAGATCTAGCACACACATTTTTCATCTGTTAATAAAAAGCAATGAACCAATAAGAAAAAGAAATAGAGGGAGGAAAAAAACTCAGTCTTTATTAACTTTAATTATTAAGCAGTTTTAAAAGCATTCGCTTAGATAGTAAGGGAATTTTTAATGTGCTTTAATGAAATATTTAAAAACTTTCTTAGTGTTTTGAAATCTCATTCACTCTAACTTGTTTTAGTTTCACAGGAATTTAAATATACCAAGATCATGATTGTAAAAATTAAGAGACATATTAGCTATTTTAACTCAGCAATGACTTTACAGTGTACTGTACATTTATATAACAGCTTTCATCATCAACAATCTAAAGTGCTTTGCAAGGCACATATTTCAGAAATTGCTTCAGAATGGGGTAATTTTGGTGGCAGCTCTTTAATGATACCTATTATTGTATAAAGCAGTAGAGTAGGGAAAAATAGACAAAGTACAGTATAAAGAGAAGCCCAAACCACAATAATTAAGAGTAGTAAAAAATGGGATAACTGAAAATTTCTCAGTGATCCTTCACTTTCAGGAGTTACCATTTTCTTTTTTCCCATTTGCTTCATATGGTAAGACCTTTTGACCACTTTGTATCAAATGCAGCTAGCATATTTTTTTGGTTGAAGATGTCAGCTCTTGAAACAGTTGTTCCTGGATTATTTTATCCCACTACTCATTTTTGCCAGTTACTTGACTCATCTCTGAGAAGTGACCATTAACTGCCATGAGCTGGCCAAACTCAAAATGTCAAGAAGTTGAAATAGGAATACAGAGGAGCAAGTTAGAGTAGATATCAAATGTTAATAGGCCTTACTTTTTTACAAAGAAAAATAAATCAAAACATAGACATCATACAGAATATTTTGTGATGGATCAAAACGTACAACATTCAATACATTCTGTATATCTGAGTTTTCTTGTATCTCCATCCTTTTTAATCTTACATTTTATATGTAAGTAAAACACACAAAGACTGTGATTTGGCAGAGGAAGTTTTCATTATGGAAAACACTCTCTGTCCCTTCCAGTTGCAGAACTATAAAAAAAATTAAATTGTATTTTAATTTAGTAGGTAGCCAATAGAGGCAATATCCTTGTAGTATTTTTATTATCATGGACCTGTGTGATTACTTCACTGGTTAGTGAAATTTCCAATAAAGGAAAACAATAGCTTTTCCACTTGACGTGTAGTGAAATGGTAACTGGCTTTATTTTTCCACAAACATGGAAACCATTTGTCCAAAGAGGATTAGGGAAAATTCTGACTAAGTGTATTTTCTTCAGGATAGTAATTATTTTAGATAATGGGGAGTTTCTAAGGGGCACATGATATATTTGAAAAAGAAACATTTCTTGATGTTATAAGGGTACTTCATAAGAAATGTTTTTACCCTTTTGGGGTTTTTTGCAGGTTTAGATCCAGATAAGCATCTAGGAAAAACTCTGGGTGAGATGGAGCCTATTCTTTTGGAGGTGAGTATTACTTAAAGGATATTCATATAGTTAAACTTGCAGTTAATAAGTAACACAGGCAGAAATTCAGTAAACTTAACTTAATAAAAAATTACTTACTTTCATAAATTAGATGCTAACCCAAACCTTAGCTTTGTACACAGAATATAAACCTCTGCTATGCACTTTTGATATGAAAAATATTATTTCTTGACATAGTTCACAAATGGTGTCAGCATCTTTAAAACAAACTAAGGGCATGAAACCTCAGTATTGCAGGAACACTAACTGGTGTTATCAATATGATAAAGCTAAATAATTGTGTGTAAGTTAGAGACTTTCACAGCAAGAAATGGCAGTGGCAAAATCATAGGTGATACAAAACTTCCCTGAAGATTCCTATTTGCAGGTTTTCTACCATTTACACAATCAGACTGCAAGCAGTAGGGCCTTTAAAAAGTGGAGTAAGAGGTTTATTCTGACAATGTATTTAATTCTGTGCAAAGGGTTATGTATCCTCAAACCAGGATAATGCTTGTTGGCAGAGCTAGATTTATTTAAAGAAAAATTATTCAGCTAGGGAAAAGAAAAAAGACCAGATTTTGTACTTGAGTCTTCTTCAAATTTGAGGTAAAAGCATCAAACATCAAGGTAAGTAAAGTTTATGAATAACAGTTCTGAAATTACGTTTTCATGTATTGTTTGTGAAAATGCTGGTTTACCACAATTCCTTGTCCTTGAGCCTGTTAGATACCCACAATGACTGCATGTTTATTAAGAGGGCTCAATGTAACTTTCATCATTCTGGGCTATCTAAATTTCCACAAAATGATCTCCTGAAAATACTTTTCATTGTTAATCTGGGTAGTTACTGGTCAGCCTGGCTTCATAAGTAGTTTTTTTGGAACACTTAAGGGCATGGCAAACTTGCAGAAGAGAAAGAAAAAGTAATCATAACTTTAAAAATCTCTTTTGCTACTGAAAGATAGTGGAGTTACATAGCAATTATATCTTGAGTTTAATTCCATTTTGTTAGTTATTTACTATAAGGCTGAAGAGGAGAAGATGGATAATTGCTACTTGGCAAAGCTGAAAAGGAAGAATTAAGGTCCATAACATTCAAATAACCTTACCCAAAGAGATGGTATTGGTCTGTTCTTGAGGTTTATTGCTTCAGACCTGGAGAATCTGCCCAGAAATCTTCCCCTCCTCCTCCCCGGCCCTCTGCTATGTAAACTAGTTCATATACAATCCCATTCATTATCTTTTTTGGAAGTCTTGTTTCACTTATTTATTTAAATCATCTCAACATTCTGCATTCGCAGAAAGCTTCTGTAATCAAAATTCAGGTTGCAGCCCCAGTGGGGTTGCAGCTGGGTAACTGCTCGCCTCAGTTGAATCAGCAGTCTTGACTTCCTTTAAAACTGTAGCAGCAAGTATTGCAATTTTAATTGTGCTAATAAGAAGTATTCTTCTGCATTTGATTTCACCATCATTCATTTAAAAAAACCCAACAACTTTGAAATCCAAAAGTACCTGGTTTTTTTGGGAATTACGTATATTCTTCATCGTGTTTGATATCTTAACTGAAGTGGTTCTTACTTGGTTTCACTAAAATTATCACTGTCATGGTTTAACTCTTCTCAAACCCCACATTTGAAGGTTTTATCTTTTACTGATACAACAGTAAACAGAGCAATGACTGTGACTGCCTAGCTTAAAGTGTACAAATAGGGCATGCTGACGCTGCTTGCAGTGCTTGTCAGGCCATTGCACAACTGATTATTTGTTCATTTGGCTGTTGCTTGTGCATATGTGTGCTATGAAAGTCAAAGCCAGTACAAATATATTGTTTTTACTGGATACTTACTTGGCTTTAAGGCCTAATAAAACCAAATCATTAACTATAAACTGAAGAAAAATACCTAGGCTTATGATGTGAAAAATACTCTTTTGCAAACCAGTGAAGTCTTCAGCATCAGAAGTTCTGGCAGACGGAATGTGGAAACAAAAGAGTTCACAGTTTCCAGTAAGGAGGAGAGATAAAATTTAATATTCTGGCCATACCATATAAAACACCATAATGAATTAATGTTTAGCACTGCACATCTCCAAAAATACCACAGCTTTATGTACTCGTGATCTTTGATTTGTGCACTATTATCTAACCAGTAATTTCAAATTTTACAGTAAATTTGTTTTTCTTGTTGGGGTTTTGGTGGTATAGTTTTTTCCGCTTCTTGTGGATCATTTTTTGGGTTCCTTTGTTGACATCTGATGTTACTTTACACAGCTGTTTATTCAGTTAGGTGCAGGGTATTTTATTACAGTATTTTTCCTAGAGTAGTGTGCAACTTTGTGAGAATTTTTGCAGTTCTGTTTAGAATTAATTAGGAATGTTCTATATGTTCTTCAGTTTTGTTGAATATCTGAATAATTTCAGTTCCCAGAAAAATGAACGTCTTTGATAAAGAGCCACAGCATGTCATATATGTTGAGTAATTCAGGATTTTTAGGCAGTATCTTTTAGCACTTACTCACAAAGTTCAACTTCTCTGGTTCTACAGATCTGGAGATAGAACTCACCTCTCACTTTTTCTTTTTTGTACTAAAAGTTTACTTTACGGAACAGTCAATGAGACCAAAATCAACTTGTATTACTATAATGCACCTGTTACGATTTGTCTTTTGGAAATATAAGAAATAAACGTGAACTAGTCATTCTCTTTTTAGAAAGAAATCTCTCATTGAGGCATTATAAGAGTGTTAATAGGAAAAAATCCCCAACAAATAAACCCATAACCCAACCCTGATTCCCTCCACTCCATTATTTGAGTTTGAAAATATCACCTAAATTTCGAGTCGTCTGATTTACTTCATTTTATGTGTACAATAGAAGTTATAGTTACTGACCTAAGGGTGAGGTGGTTTTTCTTCAGTAGCAGCAGAAAAATGGAGGACTAATGAGTGGAGAAAACTTTTTGCAATTTTTTTAACATTACGTACAGAACGTTGAACTTAGGAGTGCAGTGGTGATCTGCCACCCATACTTTTAGCAGGGGTGAATATTACTGGCTCAGGACATTGGCATAGCAGAAAGGAAAGCTTTTGAATTATGGCCTTTTTCTAATTGATAGGTCTTTGATTAATTATTGAGGAGTGGTTGCTAGATAATTGCTAAATTATTAGATTGCTTTCATGTCCCACTGTTCCCTCTGTAACAGGAATCTCAGCTTTTCATGCTAAAGAATTTTCTGTCAACTTATGTCTCAGGGTGTGATCCCACTCTCCTTAGAATTTGTTAAAAGAATGGGAAATGGGCATTATGGTTATATTTGTCTTGTACTTCTGGCTGTGCTAATAGGCAGTAGGAAAATGGTTATTTCTGTGCTTGCCTCAAAAGGTGATGAGAACATCTTGATATAAAGAGCATTTCTGTAAATATGAGAGCTTATTAAGTCTTAAAATTTCTATCTGGAAACAAAGTCTTCACTTGAAAAAGGAAGCACTTGAATTCAAATATTTATCTTTGATTATGAAAGTTAAAAAAGGAAGCATTAATCCTTGTGTTTCATTCCTAAGGTAGGAAGAGACTGTTCTGCAGGTAATGTTTGGACTGGTTATTTATATGTATCTCATTTATATGTATACCCTGTATCTCATTGTGTACTTAAGATAAATTTTGTGCAGTCTAGAAGATGGTTTCATCATAGACTTCTTTTAGAGTTTGAAGTAGACTTGAATTACTTGCAATTAGTTATGTTTAATTTGTAAAGTTTCAGTTTTCTGGCTCATCTGAACTAGAAGTCAGATTTAGCAATCATAAAATTTACAGTCCATGCTGTTGTATTATTATTAATGCAGCATCCAATTTGCAAAACCAAATAATCAGTCTTCAAAAAAAGTTAATATTCTAAATGATTAAAAGGCAAAATTCTCATGTCGTTGATGGCATTTAAAAAAATATTGCTGATTTTGTTAAATGAATGTTAAGGATCTGTTCTATGAACTGCTGAATGTCTTTTGTTCCTGTTGACATTTGTGAGAACTGAAAATCCTTTAGCACCTTGTATAATTGGTGTCAAGAATGATGCTGAAGCCAGTGACACTGGAAATGAGAATTTCTCACAACAAAGATAGGAGATAGTCTTACATCTTCTGAGTACTCAATAGTAATTGCCAATAATTACTCTAGACCCTGTTTACAGGCAGAGCTACCAATTCTGAAAGTGCCTTCTAAACAGTCACTCCATGTATTCACTGTGGAAAGGTTACAGTTAGAAAGATCTTTCCTGGTTTTCTGTCTTTCAGTTTTTTAATAGTTTTCTTTAGGGTTTGTTTTTTTTTTCACCTAGAGTAAGAATAAGAGGTTTTCCCTAACTATTTTGTAGGTTGTCCATTCTTGTTGCATCAGCATTAATTATTCCTGATGTATTTGACCTACAGAAACCTTGTTGCCATTGTTGACAGATGGAGTTCTATTTTATGTCAGGAGTGTAAATTTTTGATGAGCACTTGATTAAAGGTTCTCTTTTGCTCCTTTTCTTTGAAAGAAAATGTGAAAGGAAAAATTAAAAATAACTCTCAAAATACTGAAAAAATCACATTTCCAAAAGAGATTTAGGTTTTACAGCATCAGATAAGTAATATAGACCATTACCAAGATAAGTAATATAGAGCATTACCAAGGTATTGTTTTCTCAGAGCATTTTCCATTTCTGCAAAATAACAGCTGAAGAGGATTCGGGCCTTTGGTTTAAGTAACTGAAGTTATAAACACTCTTTGAAGTTTTAAAATAAAATCTTTGGAAGAGAACTGTAAAATAACACAAACTACATTCAGCTTCAACAATAAAAATACAGTATCATTTGAATATATTAAACAGACTTGCTACACAAATATTCTGGTAACCATATAAAAAATGGAATCTACGATGCATAAATAACCCAGTCTTATGTTTGTCTAAAAAGAAACAGCAGATTTGGAATTATCTTCTAGCCTCCAGATAGACTTTTTCTAACCCTCTCTGATGTTCTGGAGAACTGTATTTCTACTTTAACTGCAGAAGCATCATGGTTGGGTTTCTGTTCCTCTAAGGAAAAAGCATAAAGGAACCCTTTTATAATAAAGTAAGTATTCCCAAAAGTAACATTAGTGTTTGCAATGGAGTTGAGGACTGAAGTTCAAATTCTCATGAGTCACTTAAAGCAGACTGTTAGTGCTTGCTTAATGTTAAAAAACCTGGACAGGGCTTGGCTTGAATCAGCTACTGCTGTGACACTTTAGAAGGTGATATCACCTGCTGCTGAGGACATTAATTTCTCCTGCAGATGGGGAGAGGGTGTCCCCATGCTCAGATCTGGTGCTTGATTACTATCTATCAGCACAGTACATTAAAACAGTAGTACAGTGAGCTACTGAGCAGTTGTGCACTCCTTACTCCAGCAAAAGAACTTTGGTTCATGCTTCACAGCTGCTCATTTATAAAGAGGGGATTAATTAAGATAGTCATATCTTGTATTTTGTATGTTTTGGTTTATCTAGTTATGTGTTTAAGTGAGGTATCCAGAGCTTCAGGGATATTCATAAATATACGTTGATTTAGAAAGTATATTAAGTACAATTTATAAAGGAAACGTCTCTCTCTTTAGATCTTGCTTTAGCTTTTTGCTTTTGACTTAGAAAATTCTCATTTGTTTTGTTAGATTTTTTCGAAAGAATATTTACCAAAACATAGAATACAGTTCCTGAATCTTTTGACAAAAAATGTGTTAATTGTATACTTCTATGTGAAGTGCTACTTCTTATGTTGACTCACAGTAGAAGTTTCTCCTACAGGTGAAATAGATATGCTAAAGAAAGTTAGATGAATATGGCCACTGAGAAAGAAGAACTAGGAATCAATTTGTTTATCTGAATATTACAGTGCCAGTTCTACTTAAAATACAACAAATTGGTAATTTTTAGATCACTGTAATAGGCATACAAAGAAATCAAGAACTGACTGTATGATGTTTGGGTTTTTTCAGCCTTGTAATGTGTAATCTTTTAGAAAGAGCACGTGGTTTAACCTCAGCCAGCAACCAGTATGTACTGTACTGTTTTTGAAATTTTCAGCAAAATATGTTTAATAGACTTCTTTAGTGTAATACTTACATGTTTCAATTTCCCTTTTGTGTTAGCTCTCTGAGAAATATGGAGTCCATGTTTGTGGAGAAGGTGGAGAATATGAAACATTCACTCTGGACTGCCCTCTGTTTAAGAAGAAAATAGTTGTGTAAGGAACAGTTTCTTCTATTTCCTTTTATTAAAGCAATGGGAACATCTTAAAATTTAGTTTGAGAAAACTAGAGGTGGTAATTGGAATTGGCAGAGGTAAAAAATGTTCACAGACACATTGTTTAACATTTGGCAAAGTCCTCTAAAAACCTAAATCAATACCTGACACGATGAGGCGTTCATAGAGGGCTATAAACTTTTTAGACATTTGCACTTTCGTTTACTTGCTGATTATGGCCTGCAGTAAAACTGGTACCTATACACTGACACTTTTATCCTTTCATGAAGTGTGAATTGCCTGTAATATTTATCTTTCATTACAGCTCAATTTGATAAAGTGCCACATCAGTAGCCTGTGGGTTCCATTAACTGTGTACGTGTGTGTGTGTGTGTATGTGTAAATTTAGTAGCTTAGAATGATAACGATAAACACTTTTCTTCAATTACTAAAGAATATTTTAAATGCAAACTTTGCATGAATCCATCTCAGTTACACTGGATAGTTTATTCCTTTGACATTAATTGCTGAAATCTGTGTAGTGAGCTATGGAAAATATTTGTGTCTTGTTGTTTCTTATTAGCCTGTTAAATAGCTAAGCCTGCTTGCTTCAAGTGAGATATTTTGACTGCTGTTCCTTTTCTGAAGCAAGTAAACAGACCAGCAATCATGTATTGCTGATTGATTCTCAGACATCTTAGTGCAGGTCCAGATTATGGAGCACATAGATACGATTAAGGCTTTCATGGTGCAAGTCTGTTTGTTTCACTTTTCCGTAAGACCAAGAACTGTTAGCTCCATTTCATTGCATGGCATTTGGGAGGAGAACATCAATAGACAAAGTGGTTAAAGCATTGGCAGGTAATCTGGCAGATATCCACTCAAATACTGGTTGATTATGCCCTTGGTTTGGGATCAACCAAAGAGCAGTTTAAGTAGGAATATATTATAATATATTCTAAATGTATATCTGGCTATCAGTGATATAACTACAGTTCAAGTGACTAGGAAGAGCTGAAACAGAGATGGTCTGGCTGAGTTGTCTTTATATCTCTTGGTAATACTCCAAAATAATAAAAGTTAAAAATAAAAGCACAATAAATACATAAAAGACAAATATTTAAATCAGTGGTTATTTAATAGTAAATATATGGCACAGTGGACTTTTAAACAGTTATTCAACTATTTTTAAATATAGATTTCTGGAATGGAAACTGAATAGCTACACTGGCATTGTGTGTCTCTGGCTTGATGAGCCCTGCTTATCTCTTATACTATTCATGTCATAAAGACATACTCTTTGAGGGGGTCATGCATGTGGAATCTATTACTGTATGAACTTCACAAGAAAAATATTGTGTAGTTTCTTTGTCTTTATCTAAGTTATGGATTTTTTTCTACTTTTTAGTCTTGCTTTTCATATACTCTGAATCTAAACAGACTTTGTAATCATGTTAACTCTGCTAGTAGAGTTTCCAAATATTTACATATCCGTGGTTCAGGTATGCATCTCTCCTGGTTCCGGCTAGGCCAGGTTTAATTTTTTGCAATAGCTGGGAGGCAGCATGGCCAAGGATCCTAATGTTTTTGATACCACCTCACTCACTGGCAGGGTTGAGGCAAAGGGACTCTCTCCCTCTGTCTGAGAGAAGGGGAAGAGTATTCCTTCCAGTTGAAGAAAAGTGGCAGAGGGGGAGCCATCTGTATTGCTCATTGTAGCAGGGTCCTAGGTGAGCGTTTTTGAATATGAATCACTCGCTCTTGTATTCTTTTGTTATTGATACTGTGCTGTTATTGTTCATTTTCTTATCTCACTGTAAGTTTGTCTTAGCCCATGGTCTTGACCTTTTGTGCCTCAATTCTCAACTCCTTCCCACCACGTGGGGAGAGGAAAACAGGGGCAAGGGAAGTGAGTGAATGAGAGCACAGTGTGGTTTTGGAGAGTCTCAGTGGGGGCACTAAATTTGGGAGTACCATTCCTAAAGCAAGACTACATCCTGATGCAATTTTTAAAACTTAAATGGAGTTGTAAGGATTCCAACTTAAGAGGTTAAAACCTGTCAGGATTTTCAAGATCTCTGAATTCCTGAACAAGTCCAAAACATCTCCGGAGTTAAAAGTTTCTGAGGAAGACACTGAAGAATACTTTTGCCTTCAAAACAGGTGTGATGGATTAACCTTGGCTGGCTGCCAGGTTCCTACCAAGCTCCTCTCTCTCTCCCTCTTTAGGAAGACAGGGAGAGAAAATAAGATTAAAAGGTTTGTAGGTCTAGAAAAGAACAATGTGATGGCTTACCAATTACTGTCATGGGAAACTAGATTCAACTTGGGGAAAATGAATTTAATTTATTGACAAATTTAAATAATAAAAAAAATTAGAATAGTGGGAAGTAAATACACCTTCTCTCCTCACCTTGTTCTTCCCAGGCTTAACTTCACTTCCTCATTCCTGACTTTTCTACATCCTCCCCACTGAACAGTGCAAGGGGATGGAGAATGAAACTGTGGTCAGTTCATAACACTGTGTCTTTGCTGCCCCCTTCTTTTCACACTTTTCCCCTGCTCCAGCCTGGGTCTTCTCCATGGGTTCTTCATGAACTGTTACAGTGTGTGTCCTTCCCACCAGGCAAGTTCTTGAAGAACTGCTCCAGTGCATGTGTTTTCCATGGGGTATGGTCCTTCAGGAACAGACTGCTACTCATGGGTCTCCCATGGGACTCAGTCCTGTCAGAAAAACTGCTTCTGTGTGGGTTTCTGCACAGACTGCAGTGTGTATATCTGCTCTGATGTGGTTCTTCCCGGCCTCCAGGGGAACAACCTGCTTCACCATGGTCTTTTCCACAGGCTACATGGAAGCTGTTCTGACAGTTGAAGCACCTCCTCTCACTCCTTCTTCACTGACCTTGGTGTCTGCAGGGCTGTTTCTACCATGTTTTTCTCACTCCTGTTGCAGCATATTTTCAAAATATGTTATCACTGAGACACCATCAGTGTTGCTGATGAGCTCAGCAAGCATCCCTTGGTCTCTTGTCATAGAGACCACCTCTGAACACTAACCCCTGACACCAAAACCTTGCTACATAAACCTAAGACAACAGGAGAAAAATCTAATACGCCTTTCATTTATAACACTACTTGCAGGTAGTGTTTACACTGGTTAATGATTTTTGCCCTGTTAAACTTGGCAAAATATGTTTCTATGGTATATCCTTGCAAACTAAAGAAATGTGCTGGCTCAGGAAAAAATAAAATACAACCTTGAATGTTACTTACTATGGAGACATGGGAGTCTCTTTAGCTTAAGACTGTATGACGCATTTTGCTTTTGAATGTTAAGTTGAATTCTTGCCATTCTTCTCTGTCTTCATTAAAAAATGTGCCTCACAAAGGAAGCATGGCAGATTGAGTGAAACATATTTGAAAATAAACAGTACCTAGTAGTGAAAGCAAAATCTTACAACCATAATATTAAACAAGAGTCCGATTGGGTTTTATCTGGTTTTCCCAGGTAGACTATTGTAATCCGATTGTCAGCTTTCTTACTCTCAGTGTTTGAAATGTACCAAGCATTTCCTGTCCTTATGCTGATATTTAAAGTACAATTGATCAACATTTCTTGAAATTTTAAAGATCTATTTCTCATCTATATGAATACCATCTAATACCTACTCTTGTGATAAAGGCGTATTTGTTTATGGAACACAGATTAGTTTGATCTTTTGGAGGGTAAATTGTCACATTTGAAATACTTGGGAAATACAATTTTCCTTTATATACCTTACTATTAGCTCTGTGTTTAGGCTTGTAGTTCTAGGTTTGGAGTTAAAAGCAAAATTATAAAATTCTAATTTCCGTGAACATGAGAAAATAGTCATGTTCTGAGAAGCATTGATTGTACTCTCAGACTTGTTCTAACTTGATATATTTGTCCTGTGAAAGTGTTACAGGGTGTTTTAAAATGATTGGATATTTTCTAGATGTCTTGAGACTTCAGATGATTTTGATTTCAAAGCAAATAGCTGATTAAGACAGTTTTTCAACTATTCTTCATTTTTTTCAGTCTTCTGAAAATTTCCTTAACAAAATTCCTGTGTTTCCACTACAATCAAACGTGAATCATCTTATATAGTCAAGTTCCTACTCAAAATTCAGGCTTTTAGTGTGAAATGGCCTTAGATAATTTTCGGGGTCTCTCAAATCACTGTTTTTCATTTTAATCTCTGCTTTTCCTGTGTTTTGAATTGGTTGGGGTTTTTTTACTATTTCCCAAGCTGGATATGACATGTCCAGTTCAGGACTTCATTAGTTTTTTTAATTGGCGACTCACTGGACATAAACAGAACTGCTCTGCTTTCCACCTATTTTTTTGCATTTCCTATTGAACAAGACTGAAAATATTATCAGTTATAACAATGTATGTTTGGAGAGGCTGACTGTAAATGAAGTACTTCAGAAAATATATTTTTATACATATTTTAATGCTATTTTCAGCATTGCATAATCAACTTATTGTTACCCATCACCTAAAAAATATTAGCATCTTAAACTAAACTTGAACATATCTGTTATGGTTCCATCAAATACCCACGTGTTAGCTGTATATCATAGGATTGCACTTCATACTGAGAAGAAATACTTATGATCTCTTTGCAATAATTTTTGGACAACAAATAAGTACTCAAAACTTCTAAAGTTATTGAACATTAACATAGGTATGAGCTTAGCATCTGCTCTGCTGTACTGGTGAATTGGAACATGCAGGATACAAGTAGGACTGCTTCTTTTTTACTTTGGAGTTAAATTTTTTTTTTTACATTTACTAGGTATTCTTTAAACAGACACATTTAATAACTCTAAATTTTTGGTTTTCTCTTTCTGATATAAGCTTTTCTGTTAATTTACTTTTGAGTAGTTAATCCATCACTAAAAGGTACTAGATTTCCCCCATGTAGGACTTGAACAATAAGTATGAAATGTTTTTTGAAAATGTACTCAGACACTGAGGATACCCTGGTAGAAGGTACTAGTGGAGTCTTGGTGTCTGCTTTTTATTATTTTTAATTTATTCCTCTTGCTAGAGACTTATTTTCTACCTATTTCTGTTAGAATTAGAAGACACCATGGTCATTTGAAAAGAATAATTTTAATATTAAGGAACTATGTATAAGGTATCTTATATCTTAAATATTTTAATCATAAAGAATCTTGATAATTAGTCTCAAGAATGAAACTGAGGCATATTTATCAAAATACTTTAAAATTTTGCTTAAAGGGAAGTGGATCTTCTTATGTTAAAGGTTTTTATCATTATTGTGTGATGTTTTGTTATTTTTAAATCCCAAAACACATTTTATAGAACAGATATTTCTGGTAATTTTACACTTTTGTTAAGGAACTGGGATCTGGACAAAGCTTCAACTGCTTTGAGTTTGCATTGGTTTTATGTGGTATTACTATAAATCTGTCTATATCATCTCTCTGAACGCTATGAAGGTAACAAGGGCACTGTGGTTTCAGGAAAATTATGTGTGTCCTTAGCCTTACTTACAACAATTTTCAGATTTTCTTGTACTGCATCTGAATTTCTCTTATGTTTTCTTTGAGTTTCTCACCTTCTGATGTTTGTTTCTTAGAGCTACCTTTTTCTTAAGT
Source organism: Corvus hawaiiensis (assembly GCF_020740725.1). Taxonomy (NCBI): domain Eukaryota; kingdom Metazoa; phylum Chordata; class Aves; order Passeriformes; family Corvidae; genus Corvus; species Corvus hawaiiensis. Next base: position 30,494,584 of record NC_063218.1, on the reverse strand, counting down.
AGTAAAATTGTGCAGATGGATATGACAGATACTGTCTCTTGTGAATCAAAGTGTGACAGATTGTGTCTGTAAAAATGAAAACTAAAATTAACTAATTTGAATCAGCACACAGGAAGTTTAACATTGTTACCAACACATTTGGCATTAAAAAGTTGTGTCTAGTAGTCTTCACTATCAGATGCAAGATGGTTGAATCAGTCAATTTCTCAGTGGGCAAGACTGTAAGTTTTTAATACTTCAAAAACTAATCCATGGAACGTTAAACAAAACAATGGACTTTTGAAAAATCTCCTGTTGATGAAAATTAAAGATTGACATATTAGTCTCTGGGATCTAAAGCACAGTGTAGTTTATGCTTTCATAGACTACAGCTAGCTAATTCTCTTAGTATTGGTCTGTAAGTGTGGGAAAATAGTGGAAGATTGACAAGGAGGATGGTAAACACGCTCATTAAAGTGACTTGCAGCTGAGGTGTCAAAAACACGTATCGCAGTAATTGTTTTTGGCCTTGTGTGTTGGATGAGTAGAGCATCTGTGTTTAGATAACATAGACCTGTAATACTCTTAGGGGCCCTATCAAACGAGCTAGAGATTCCTGCCTAGCTGCGGGAAAGCTCAAAGCACAGTGGGATACTGCGCCTGTGCAAATCCCGGAGATACAGGGATGACCAGAAGGTTTGGTGATGCTCTAGCATGGACCAAGTCTCTGCAGTGCATGTGTCCCTTCTTTTGTGGCCCTGCCTGAAGGCTGCTTTGGGGGTCCCAGGTGGTGAGGTAATGAGAACAAGCTTCTCTTTGCATTTCATCTGTGCTTTTATGATTGTTGTTGCATCTCCTGTGCCAGCTCACGCAGGAAATAGAGTTTATTCCTTTTGAAAATTGAAAATTCTTGAAGGTATTGTTCAACATGATTTTATATAACAAACTACTTTTTCTTAGTTTATATGAAAACATTGATAAGAAATTAATAGATTTTCAGGGAGCTACCTGTGAGCTTGTGTTATACAGTGACTAAGTGTTGTCTCTATATGAAATTATGTACTATACTATTTGATGATAAAAATTTTGTATTTCAGAGATTCAGCTGAGGTGGTTGTGCATTCAGCAGATGCATTCGCACCTGTGGCCTACCTTCATTTTTTAAAATTACACCTGGACAATAAGGCAAGTAGGCTGCAAGTGTTGTTTTCCTTTAAGGCTGTGTGCATGCTTTCTAGTCGTGTTGTTTTGTCACAATTTGGAGTGACCCTACATATTCTCATGTGGGTGTTGCATTCAAATAACGGTGTACATATTTAGTTGAATTTCTGAACTTACCCTTAGGAAAGACCGGACACAAATGCTTCCTTGTGTCAAGTGAATGAATGGAGGTAGGATATTTGTGTGGCATTTTTATCTTGAAACCTCAAGGTGCTCAGCCAATGTGGTTCAGTCAAGCACGTGTGTAACCTGTGTAGAGCAGCTGCACTGTAGAACACAGCTGTATTAGGAAATTGTATGAACAGTATTGATTTAGTGGGAGGTGGCGTCTCTTTTTGATGTTTCTGATGTAAAGTGGATGATTTAAAAACTTGCTAACCTATAAGTGCTTGACTTTTTGAATGTTCTGGAGTTTGGTTTTTTCCATATGAAAGATACATATAATGAAGGACATCGAATCATGTGGAGATTTATCTTGATCAAAAATTTCAAAGGAATCATTATTAGTTCATTGGGTTTAATTCTATTGGCTTATGATTCTATAGAAAGAGCAGAACAGGAATAGGAACTCTGATGGTTTAGATGTTGCATACTGTCATGTGAGCAGAACTAAGGTCAAAACAGAAAATATTTTTCTTTGTATTTGTCATCTATTTTCTGTTTTTCATTCTACTATTTTACAGTTAAAATTATTTTTTTTCCCGAGCCTATACAAGTATTAGTATTTTGTTGAAGAGAGTGCCTCATGATCTTTCTTTTATTGTTGCACTCATCTTTTTATAGCTCTCCCTATGTCTTTCTGCACTTTGATGATAGAAGTGGAGAGGTTGTTACAGAACGTTATTATATTGGTATTTCACATTTCATGTCTCTTAAGCAACATTTCCTGCATGTCTTTCGATAGATCATGCCTTCCCCTCTTCCCCCTCCTTTTTTTTTAAATTTTATTCTTCCAAACAGATAAAATACCTCAATGTTTTTCTTCCATGATGGCCTCATCTTGCCTTGGAAAGTAAATTGTATTTCATCCTGTCAATTTCTAATTTTGGATTTCTTTCAAAAATAAAACATTAAATATTTGTGTGGGAGACTGTGAAAAGGATATCAACTAACTATGTGAAGCAAAACCAAATAGGCTGAATAAAGGAAAATTTGGGAATGTGGCATGGTGGAGAAGACTGATAATATATTAATATTTCTTTGGGGGCACTGACTTTATTGCTCATGGCAAACTTGATGCTAAAATGTACCATACATCACTTCAATGTGACAGGCTAGGGAAAATGAAAACCACAAAGCTTTACATAAATCAGGGAAAAAATCGTATTAAAATGCATAACATTTGATATAAGAATCAAGATTTTACTTTTATCTGTTCAGTAGCTCTTTTCCCCTTCTTATGCAGATGTTTTAGATTTGGTTAAAGCCTCACAGTTTCAGGCAGTGTTGTAGTAAATCATATTTCCAATCCATTGTAGACAAACCTGTCACACTTTGCAAGGGATAAGGTTTGCAGCAGCTTGCCCTGAATTTTGGTATATAAACAAATGTATTGTATATTTAAAAGGAAAATAGTCTCATTTTTGCAGTGATTGTCTCATGAGGAAAAGCATTAATATCTTTTGGCTATAGGTTATGTAATGATAAAATAAGCTAAGTTTTTGGGAAGTTATAAATATGGAGAACCAGTCAGTCTTTCAGACCATGACTGTTTAGCATCATTTAACTGCATAATGATAAAGACATGCCTTCAAGATTGATATGCCTGTAGTATTGTATTTTTGCTCACTATTTGGTGCTTATAAGCCTGCAGAAAAATGTAAGTATGAGTAAGTATTCAGCACTTAAAAGCCAATCCTATAATAATAAAGTACTGCAGGAAAAAACTGCTTCAGAAGGAGAACTAATTTTAGTTTGAGGCTTTCAAGGGATTACTGAAAATTGGGAAAAATAATACACCATTATGAACAATGTGTAAAAGTAGCCACTTTTGTAAGCACTTTATAGAAAATACTAATAGACTCCACAGTGAAGTGTAATTCTAATAAGTTTTATGACATCAGTTTTGTTATCATTTCTGCTGTGAGATAAACATATTTTTAACTGTATTGTATATTCATTTTATCTTTGTTATTTGCCACAGGTGTTAATTTTACATTCTTTGAATTTACTTTTAAAATCATTTTGCAATTATAGCTAGTGCACCTTAGTCTCTGCTGTCTTTCCTCCTCTATAATGCATTTTCTTTAGCTTAATCTCTTCATGTTTGACTACAAAGCATGCCAAGAAATTTGGTTTAGATTGTTTCTGGCAGCAAAATGAGCCCTTGTGCCTAGGGGAACATAACATTGTACTCACTGTTCTGGTTTAATATATTTCTGTGCAACTTCAAGATGTTTTTTGCGTAACAATTGAAGCTTTTTTTAAACACACCCACTTTTCTTTCATAAATAGTGATGCAGGGAAGGCTAAAGAGATAAATAAATATAATATTTTATTATTAAAGCTATTAAAAATTTGGTAAACAATTTTTGTAGGCATTTTACAAAAAATATTAAGAATAAATAATAATGGAAATAAAACACTAATGCTCAAAATTTGGGAATGCCTCTTCAAGGTAAAAAACAAGGCCACCACCATAATATAGATACCTAGTTTCATCAGTATTTTACTTTGCCAAGATAGTCACTTCATGCATTTAAAATGTAGAATGGGGTTTTTTTCTGGCAGACAATTTCTCAAGCATATTCTAGAATCTTTGAATTAGGTGTATTGGCTTTTGTACTCAATAAAAATTAAATTCTGAGTATTTTCAATTACAAAAAATACAACTGTGAAACTATGTTTTTTACTTTGTCAGCACAACAAACTTGCAAAATCTTTTATTTTCTGCTGTATTCTGTTACTTTATTGTGTTGGCTTTGTAAAGATCAGAAACAGAAATTGAAGCTGTTGGAGTTTCTGCTGATGGAACATACTTCTGATGACAGTAGGGAACATACTAGCTGTTGTTCATGCTTTCACATTTGCTCTTTCCCATATTTAATAATGGATACTTTGTTTCCGATTTCCAGTGAGTAGGAGCACACACATATCAAATAATGCAAGATGTGAAACTGCAGCCCCTTAAGTTTGAATAGTCCAGAATTAGTGGCAACCATGTAGTTTTCTTTCTACACTTTGCAGAAGAAAGGAGCCCATTTGCCTGTAAGAGATACAGGAATCCTGCCTGCTGCTGCTTTTTCTTGTAATAGACCATTGCATTATATTACCTATCATAAACTGATACTGTGTTTTCTTGTGTGTAAAAGATCTTGACTTTGTGGCTGGAACATGTGTCAGAAGTGCAAGCATTTTGCCTCATTAAGTTGCAGGAGATCTATTGTACAGGTCGTTTTGGAGATGATTTTAAAAACACCTGCAGAGTTCTCTAACTTGTACACTTGCACATTTAGAAAAGGTTTTTGGGAGATATTTGTGTGCCATGTGTACTAAAGGCGTGCGATCCTCTAGGTTGTGTATGATTTATTATTGTAGCCTATGTCTGTCCAGTTCCTTACTAATTATTTTAGTTACTCTACATTTAGAACTTTAGCTGTAGAATTAGACTTTGTCAGTGATGTCAGGGAAAATAGGAAAGAATTTCAAGTTGCAAAACATGTTTTGTTGGTGGCATTGCGGGTAGCATTTTTTTAATACTTTGTCATCACTGAACAATACTGCTCCTAGGCAACCTTTAGTTTCCCTTCCGCATCATAAGAATATAGATAATGCTTGTAGTTTTGTTTTCAAGACTTGATAACAAATACCACAAAACGTTTTTGTGCACTGATTTATTTCAAACATTAAGATTATAAATAAAGGATTTTCTTTCCTACCCTTTTTGATTGCAGATTGAGTCCAGTTCTCTGAGAAAAGATAGTTTTTAGTTCTCTTTTCATAATGAAGATACTTTATTTGAAAGTATTTTGGAGTAAAGGACTTTCTTTCCTATGAGTCTGTATATTGTACTCAAAATAATGCAAGATGCATGTGATCTCTCTCATTATATTTATTTCAAGGAGTTCTGTTATCAAGGTACATCACAAAGAATAAAGAGATTATCATAATCTTTTGTCTTCTGAGCTCACTGCTCCACTATATTCTCATTGCTGCTCAGTGGGAGAGTTATCAGTTTTAGAATTGTGTTGTGATAGGTTTTTATACCAGTTTCTGTAGCAGAGAATGTAAGCTTTTTAAAAAGGCAATCTGTTGTTTTCGTAAAAGACCACTGCATGGAATTTCAGCTATATCAGTCAAAGTCCTAGCTCCAAGGCTTTTTCAACAGGAGAATTTGGATCTTGGAACACTCGTGCATTTGCTTAACTTCATTCTGAGCGCACTTGCATCAATGACATGAGTTATGTGAATATAGTTAAGTGTATGCATGCATGCAGGCTCTGATCCAAAATTAGGTTGGTATCACAATGTACAGTGGGTGTGGGAGAAACTGTGTAACAAATGGGAAAATATATTGCTTCTGTGAAGTAACATGAAAATGTTATGTGATAAAATAGGTTCTGTAAGATTTAATTAAAATGTCATTATAGCAAGCTTGATTTCTTCTTTTTAAAGTGATGAGAATATTTTTCAGGGAAAGTTACTCTGTTTGTGGCAGTCTATAAGTTTTAGCTTCTTAGATTACTTTCTCTGTTGAGAGGAATGGAAGACCAACATTTGTATGGATTTGAATAAAGCTACTAAACAGAGTCTGGCAGCTCTACTTAGGCTGGCATTGAGCCTGTAGTTCTTCGAGTGCCAGGTTCCACACCTAATACTTCTGCTGTAGCCTGCACCTGTGCTGCTGTGGAGAGTGATTGATTATCAATGTTTTTGGAGCCTTGTGGGAGTCAGCCTTGAATGGGTCATTGTGATGTATCATAGCCTTTGAAATCAACAGACATCTCTAATTATTTTTACAGACTTCGCATCTTGTAAGAGATTTCTGACATTTCACAATAATTCCCAAAAATTTTGCAACTGACTGCAAGGTTTTTATGTGTGTGTGGAAACACAGATGTATAATTTTATTTATCTCTGTGAAGCAATATTAATAGAAGCTAAATTATTCATAAAGTATGAACTTATTTAGGAAAAAGGGATGTGACTGTGGATGATATGAAAATTTCATGTGCCATCAGTTTGGGATATTTAACAAATTACAAATCTACAGGGGAGTTCTCTATGTTTTGCCAAAGCAGTTTTGGTAGAGTCTGTGAGGCTCACTACCTACCCATGATTTTTTTATGAAGCACATCTTGCAGAAGTCATGTTTAAAAACATAGATGAAAGCATTTTAACTGGTGGCATAAAAATGGAATAGGTGCTCTTTTCATGTTCACTTGCAGAGCATATAAATTTGGTCCTCCATGTTGGGAATGGAGAGAAGTTACAGGTCTTTAGTAGCAGCCTTGGAAGACATCTGTAGCTCTAGATCTCTTCAAAGGTGATTATGTAAAGCTTAATAAAAGTGAGTGAAAAACTGGCAAGCTGGAACTTTTTCCTTTCCAGTTAACTTTTTTTTTTTCTACAGATGGATTTTTATGTCATAGTGAAGTTAAAATCCAGGTGATGTAAAAACAACACCCAAAGCAGTCCTGTAGTGGTATAATTTACATCACCATGTCTGTGCATGCTTTCTTGAGAGGTAGGACCAAGAGGTGCAAACTCTGCATGTGTTACATTAGAACTCCCCTGAATGTCTGTGCTACAATGCAAATTGATTGTTTCATGGTAAATGTTATGAATTACTCAGTGAAAATAATTAATGTAGTAAAACAACAATTTGCAAGAAGCAAGCGCTTCTAGCACTTGATGCTGCTATACAGTCTGTATGTTTCCATGAAGTGCTATCTTGTAGATAAAAAAATTAGAAACTTTAAAAATAATTTAATTTTCTTGGTTCTTGTAGCTTAAACCATCTTAAGATCTTTTTCAATTACAGATTTGTCTTTCTGCTTCTTTATTTTTTAAGTCATACCTGAAAGCTCAGGGGCTATCAGGCATCCCTCTGGGTAATGGCAAAATGCACCCACTGATGGCAGTAGTCAAAGCTGTAGTTCAAGGAGTGGGAAATGGTACAGATGCTGCTGGATGCTTGTCTATTGTAATGTTGGAATGCATGTCATGTTTATGCTAAATTGCAGTTTTTGTCTGGGCTATTGTGTTACATTTTCTTGACTTCTTTTAACCTCTGATATACAATTGATGCATGTAAAGTAGATTATTGCCTTGACTTTCATGTCGTTCTTGGAGGAGTGAATAAAATGAGGTCCAATCAAAGAACATCAGCCCCTCTTACAGAATAGATTTAGTGTTTACAGTGCTTATAAAACTACATGTGAGCTCTTTTAGAGTCAACAGAAATGTGTTTCCTCTCACAGGTGATTCTCTCACTTTTTTGTAATTTAGCCTTTCCTTAAAATTTCGAAATGCACTGCTTTAACTTAACTGGATCCTTTTTCACTACAGTGAAGTCAAATATTGACGTAAGAGTTGAGACATCACAGATTTCTGATGCATACTGTAGTCTTCTGCATATATTTTTCTGACTTTTTTTGTGGTTAATATGAAGAGAAAACTATAAAATTGCAAAAAGATATGTTTTATTTTCCAAAGGAAAGAAAAAAATACAGTAAAACTAATTACAATAAAAATTACTTTGCTATATAATGTTAATATTCTTTTTTAATTACATTTTTCATGGAACACAAATTTGACAGCTAAAAGAATATTCAGCAGTTTCTAATGCATATTTAAGGATTACTAAAGGTTTCATATTTTGTCAACTTTTTATCTTGCTTTATTTGGATTTAAAATTTTTCTGAATTTAGTATTTAAGAAGACTGCAGTAAAATGCATAGTTTAGACATCACATGAAATTTGAGATCTTTGGGAAGAATTGATAGAATTACAGCATGCAGTGGTGTTTGATTAGGGTTTCTAGGTAAATTGTGTCATAATTCATATTACTTTTACATGGATAAGTGGTGTTACCCAGGCTAGTGATCCAAAAGCCAACGTGCTCTGCAGATTAGGCTGATTGGAAAATCAGATGGAAGAGAGTAAGGGTTCTGAATGCTCTAAAATTAAAAGGCAAACCAACAAAAAATGTATACTGTAATTATGTGAATTGTTGAAAATGTAATGAGCACAGAGTTGTTGAAGACTGGTCAGTATGCACTCTTCCTGTGTATTTTGCTTTAAAAGGTACACCAGGTAGTTTTCTCTTCCTGGTCCTAAGAAAGGAAGAATGATTTTCCTTCCTTCTTGTGAAGAAATGACTTCAATATATAGATCGTGGGAAATGCATTTTTCTGTTAACTCACACCAAAGTATTTGGTGGAAAGGACAGTCTTTGTGAGATAATAGAAAGAGGTTTTTTTTTTACATGGACTGCCTTCATTCATTGTTCCAAAAAGTTTAAAAACTTTCTTATTAACCTTTTGCTCTATTTCAAGTATTTAATGACTATGTTAATTATAAAATTATTATTTTTTGCTTTTGTTCCTTTGTTCACTTAGCTTGTACTATTTTTTTGAAAACATAGTTGTCTTCTATATAATTGTGAGATACCATTTCTTCATAATAGTATTCTTTCTGTCTTTATTCTTGGGTCTCATCATTTTTCATATCTACTTTCTTAGTTACTAAGTCTGCTTTATTCTTCCAACTGATATGTCAACAGGAGTACATTATGTTTTGCCAGTTCTGCAACCTAATGGGAAATCCTAATGCTATTCTTTCATGAATTGTTCTAAGATATGCACCTGTTGAGTTATAGTATTTTTTGTAAGTTAAATATGTATTTGAATGATAAAATGTGCTGATTTCATACTGCTTGGCATGCTGTTTACTTGCTTATTTTATAATGTTTGTCTCAAGCAGGAAGAATCTTCGGGTACTTTTGTGGTCAGTAGCTGTTCTTGTGAGATAAGCTGCACTGATGACGATATTTTCCCTTCATCAGCAGAGTATGAACCACAGAAAAATATTCCAATCATCTGGAAGACTTTGAAACATAACTCTTTGGATTTCAGTGAGTTTTGCACAGTTTTAAAAAAAATTAGAAAAAACTATTGTCTATTTCATGCCAGGAGAAATATGTTAATTACTATACAAGCACTCCTGAAAAAAAAGGTGCTTGACCTGTAGTAATTTGTCTGAAAAAAGAGATCCTACTAGAATGTGTTTTTGTGATAATAAGCAATAGATCTGTAGTAGTGAAGCATTTCAAGGTAGTTTACAGGAGATAACTTTTTTTTTTTTTCTTTCTTTCTCTCCCTCTTCCTTTCCCTTTTCCTCCTCCTGGAAATACCACATTTCTGTTACACGACATACGTAGACGGGTAAACTTCCTGAAAACTAAGTTTCACAGCTAATGGTGTTTGGGTATTGAATAGTATTTAGGTATTTGGTATTTCTTGAATATGGATAAGTGCCTGGTGGGCTTTAAAAATCTCTAAACATGTTATGCATTTGCAAAGATTATCAGAACCAGGTTAAGCACCTAACTTCCAGTAAAATTTGGTATACAAGTTTGAAAATCTGTTTCTATGTCATTTGAATACTTTTGAAAATTTTGGCTTTTCAGTGTCACATCTTATGCCAAGTCTGTAACCAAACAGGTCAAGAAACTATAAAAGGTCAGCAAAAATGGAAAGGAGGAAAAAAAGTACTGAAATTCTCAGCTAACATGCTACTTGCATGCATATTTTGTGAAGGCAGCGTTGGAGGAGGATTTGTCAACTAGCATTTGGGAGCTTTGCTATCAGAACACATACTTTTATATCTGTTTGTAAATATTTTTGAATACGTTTTTACAGTTTGTGGTTTTCTTTTCTGTCAAAGTTTTTCTTCTTTAAACAATTTAAAATGTATCATTGGTTAATCTGAAACCTTTCATATTATAATCATAGTTCTGTTCTTCATTTCCGATAGCTAAAACATTTGAAAATTCAGGAAAATCCCTGAGTGGTTACCAGTGGTTTTCAGGTATCACTGCCCACTTCCTTCCATCAAAGGATAAAAATGCTCAAGATGCAGCACGGGAAGCATTTTCTTCTCTCAGAGGTGCTTTATTCAGTTAATACATTATCTGCTGTCATTCACTGTGTTTCTAATATGGTCTTAAGGAGGAATCTGTATTATCGTGTGGTGTTATGTTGGTTTGCCATCTTATTTTGCATTTGATTGGAGTCTTCGATATCAAGACTGCCAGCTTTAATATTTAACACGTAATTTGACTGGCTTTGAAGACCCTGGAAAGCCAGGATGGTGCTCATATCACTGTTAAAACAGTATTTCCACAGTACTTGCTCACTTAATAGCATTCTTGAAATATATACTGTGTGTGTGAGTATGTATGTGTGCTACAGATGCTGTCCACTTGCTAAAACACTTTTGTAGCTTCCATAATTTTAAATTAAGTTTTCTAGAAAGCTGTTGTACATTTTGGCATCTAGGATTAGGTCAGTAGCAGTAAATCTCATTTATATTCTTAATGTAAAGGCAAAATTGCTATCTTGGCAATCATGAAATCCAGATTCCTTACAAGATTTTGACATACAAAATAAAGTGTTCATGTTTTGGTTTTGTATTTTTTCTTCTGAAGTTTAAGTAAAGTATGTTTGTACAGGCTTCTTCTCATTCACAAAAATGGAAATAATTTTAAGTATCTAAATGGGTAAACTCATATTCTTGTTTATGAATTTGCATGAGATATTGTCCTATCATAGCTTATTTTTTTGCATGTGCAGCTGAGGATGATAAAGAAACCGTAGAATTTTTTTCAGAAGCAAAGTTATACTTGGTAAAAGGTCATTAAGCTAGTTTTTGATTGGTTGGAAATCAGCAAGGTGGAGATGATCAGACTTCTACTAAAAAAGGCAATAGATTTCAGTGTAAATCTGCACATAATCTATAAAGTGAAGCAAGAGGGTTGTGCAGTCTTTTATTTTTTTCTCATTATATTTGAATGGAAGTTTGCTTGTACAAACATTATGTAATTTTGCCTTAGCATCTGCCAGAAAAGGTTGTGTCTGACTCGTGCAGTAGCCTATTGCTTTCAGCAGATTACTTGCATTACCTGTACGATGTTAAGGAAAAAAAAAGTAATTTTCTGATCCTTTGCAGAAAATGTCAGTTCTCATGTTTCTTTTAGTTATTCTCTTTTTGGATGTGGGTGTGGAAACTGAATGAATTATGGTTCTGTCACGACAAAAGAAACAATTTGTTTCTGAGAACTTAATCTGCAAATGAGCACCAGGCTTTTTCTGAAAGCATATTTAGAATCTATACAGCAGTTCAGCTTCACTGGGGTGAGAATGGAATAAGCACAGTACTTTTAAACTTTTTGCTGGGTTAACTGATTTAATCACCTCTAAAGTGAATGGGTGCTGAGAAAAGGATTTGGAAATGAAAATTTATTACTAGATGCTATGAAACATTCAGTAGAATGGGTGGAATTCTGTGAAGCCAAGAATGGGAGGGAATGAAGTATATTGCTGTTTATACATTTATTTTCTTAAACTCTCATATTAAACGTTTTTTAGATATGATTGGAAGATGACAAAGATCACTGTGCTTTATATAATATAAAGCAGCTCTAGTGTAGTTGTACCATGGCAAAGTTTTATAAGCTTGAAGGAAACTGTGGATTTTTATTACGTTAAAACTTAGTCTATTCTTAAATGCCACTTCCTGTAGACAGTTTGGGTACTGTATTTTGTGGTGCTCGGCTAGGGATTCTGGATAACCCCTTAATAGAAAACAAACAAAAAACCCCCCAACAAAGTAAAAACCAACCAACCAAAATCAATCAAAAAGCTGTATTTCAGTCAGTGTAACCTTTTGGGGCAGTTCTGCTTAAGTAAGGGTGAGTCTCACCTGATCATATTCTGTAAATGATTACAAACCATGAATTGCTTGAACTTCAACAGAAAGGCTTTAAGGTTTCCCTGTATATCCAGGCGATAGGCCATGAAAGAGTCTTTCCCTGAAAAACAGAAGTTGTGAAGAGCTTTGGTGGGTTGCTTACCCATTCGTCATGCATGCCTTTCTACTAGAGAGAGTGCTTTGGGAGTCAATTTTATTTTGATTGTAAATGGGAAGAAAGTTACTTAGCATTGTTCCTCTAATTCATGCAGGGGAAAAAGGGATAGTACTTTTACTTAGGAAATTTTTTTTTAAGTAGAGGTAGAAATTATGAATTTACCCAAATCACTGCCTTTAGCTTACTCTGTCCACAAATTACAGTTAGTTTGTTGGCTCATATATTTTAAATTTAGCGTAGAGATGTCTGTGTGTGCAAACGTATGTTATCAGTTGGTTGAGGTTTTTTTCCCCCTCCAGTATTTAATATAATGCTACAGAACTTTTAACTGCAGGCCTTTCTTCTTGACTAAAGTGCTGGCTGGAAATTTGAGAATTGTTCTTGTTTCCTCCTTAACTGATGATGTAACAGCTGGTACTGACCTAGTGATTGCTATCAGGTAGCTTTCAAATACATTTCTATTTCCATACAGAATTGCCATTGCTTGCTAATTTATCAGCTAATATTTCTGGACATGTATTGTGATTTCATAGAAGTTCTATGTCAACTGCTATATAACGTCTTACATCACTTCTGCACACTTTTTTTTCTCTAAGTGAGAGTTCCCCTCTTCATATTGCCATTGTTATTGGCAGTATGACTAAGTAAAGCTAAGACATTTAGAACAAAATTCAGTATTGGTGTGACCAAACTAATCTTTATGAAATTGTGCAAAATCCTTAACTGTCTTTGAAAGCACTGAAAAGTTTTACGCAAAAACTATGTTTCTCACTAAGGCAACAACCTTCAGAGATTGTCTATATACCTTTGTACTTCTCAACTGGAAAACAAATATATAAGTACATACATGTACACACTGTAACATTAAAGGGCAAGATCTCCAAAATTACACTGAGAAGAGCTTTATATGTCTTACTTAAATTAGGTCGCAGAGTACTCTCCTATTATATATGTTCTATATACAGAGAAGATTTTGTCTTCGAATAATTTCTATTGCTCATAAGCTACAAAAGAGACACACTGCAGAGCTGATCACGTCTTGTTATGTGATTGACTATGTAAGAGTAATACATTCTCTCTGAGCTCTGTGACTGGAATATTCTATGCATACACATTCAGAAGATCTTGACTTCTCAGTATCTCTTCTTTAGCTGTCTGCTTGAGCTTTCCTCTGCTCTCATCTTTCCTTCATTTCTCCTATGGCCACTTCTGTTTCCTATTGTCTGTCTTGCCATTTATAACTGTTTATGCAGAGATTATTATTGCAGTGAGAGTTTTTAAAAACAGCTTAGACAAGCATCCCTCTGGAATAGTGTATAAGTACTTGATCTTTTCCTTTAAGACAGCTATTGTCCTTTCCAGCTCTGTATTTTTGCAATTCAAAGTCCTTTGTAGATTACTATCTGTCATAGAATGAGCACCCCACCCCGAGCCCCCCACAAGGTAATCAAACTTATGGATACAAGTAATTTGGACTGTAACATATCTACATGCATGAATGCATGATGTGTTTTCATGGGGCAAGAATTCACTGCTGCTCAGAGTGGATAAAATTTATTTTGTAGTCTGCTTCTATTTGGAAAACTAATATGAGAAAGAATGTAATGAAAAAAATAGGTATTAAGTGGGGAAAGGTAGTATATAGCAAAATCTTCAGTCATGTTTAGACAACAGTTAGGTTATTACCAGTTGGTTTTGCTGAACAAAACCAGGATGCCTATGCTGTCTTTCTACAGACATTTAAAATACTCTAACAGCTATATTTTTTTTATCCTGCAGCTAATTTGACTTCAGAGGGATTGAAACTGAAGGATATTATTTTGGTTCATCTATATATGAAGAGCATGAAAGATTTCAGTGTTATAAACTCAGTTTATGGGACAGAATTTGGTTTGTGTCCACCAGCAAGGTAGGATTAGACTACTGCTATCGTATATTTATGATGCACTGTAATACACTGAATTATTGTTTCCATATATGTGAAGCATCTTACCAAATGTTTGTGAATCACAGAAGACGACTTTTTTTGCCTTTTGGAGTATTAACATCACAGCTGCTCATGTCCAAAACACTAGGGTTAGAAATTCTTGCTTTAATATATGCCATAGGGTTTACAAATGCCCCCTGATATGGACTTACAGAAGGATAATAAATGGTTTGCAAGTCTTAGTTCTTTTTGACTTGATTGAACTGACAGCTGTTTGTATTGCTGGGATTTTATTTGCTTTTCTTTTTTGTTTGCATCCCTTGACCTGTTGGCAGTGATTCTCTGAATGCAACCCTCTTTGCCACAAGGGCACATTGTTGGCTCATGTTCAAGCTGGTGTCCATCAGGAACCTCCAGTCCTTCTCTGTAAAGCTGCTTTTGCGCCCACAGAATATAGTGGACCTTGGGTTTGTTCCTTCCCCAGGTGTAGGACTTGCAGCTTCTCCTTGCTGAACTTCATGAAGTTCCTGTGTGCCTGTTTCTTCATCCTGTCAATATCCATGTGGATGGCAACTTGCCAAGGATACACTCTGCCCCATCATGCAGATTGTGAATGAAGATGTTGAACAGGAGCGGACCCAGTATAAGCTCCTGGTTGTTCACCTGTGAGACTTTGTGGCACTGATCCCACCCACTGAGCCTGGCTGTTCAGCCAGTTTTTACTCCACCTCACTCTCTGCACATCCAGCCCATGCATCAACAACTTCTCTATGAGTGTGTTACAGGAAAAAGTGTCAAAAGCATTACTGAAGCCTTACTACCAATTATCAAGTCTTCCTAAAAGTGATGAGGTCTGGAACCTTCTAGGTCTTTGTGACAAATAAAACTCACCTTGTTCTATTTATTTTGTTAAATACAAAAGCAAAATTGTTATCTGAGCAGTTGCTTGAGATTCACATCATGAGATACTGACAGTTATTTCAAAACTGTACTAATATATGTTGAGGCTGTTTCTTTTCTTCCCCTGCCTATAAGCACTTGGCTCTGGTTGAAGACAAATGCTGGATTAGATAGATCTTTGGCTCGATCCAGTGTGGTTGTTCTTAATGTTTGTGTTTCCCTCAGATAATCACAGTTAATGGATAGCTTAGCTGCACTTCCATGTTCAGTAAGAATTCAAGTATGAAAAGAAATTATACTGATAATAACACTTTTATTCATAGATCCACAAAGCATAGTTTTTTCAATATCTGTTTTACAGAATCTTCTATGTTGCATCCAAGTCTACATCTGATATAATGAAACTGCTTGGTGGTTTGGGTGGGCAGTATGTGATTCCGGTGTTGTTTGGGTGTGATAAAAAACACCTAGCCCATGAGTTGTGTTTTTTTTTTTAATTGTGCGTTAAAACTAATTTTTTTTGTATTTTTTATTGCATTCATCAAAATGGCTTATTTCTTTTTACAGTAATTTGTAATTTCTTTCAGTAATTTTTTATGCATCTGAGATAATATGCTGAGAATGCAGAACTGATATAGCTTGAAAAATTTCACTTGACTCATAGGTTAATACAGGTTGTAAGGGACCTCTGGAGGTCATCTAGTCCAACCCTGCTCTGAAAGCAGGGTCAACCCTGTGGTCATACCTCTTGTCTTCTTCATATTTTTAAAACCAACTGTTCAGCAATTTTCTAATGAAAAATACTGTATTTTATACTCTTATTACAGAATATGAAGTGTAATAGAGGCGTGTGAATATTAAGTGTAGCAAGACAAATAGTTCAAAGACATTGTAAAGATAATCATCATAGACTGACATTCCACTACACTGCCTGGGTGTCAGAGCCAAAGAAAGCAGAGAGAAGTTTCTTTGAGATGGTGACTGTAGACCAGGATTATTAAATCACAGAGAAATGGGAGTGTCGGCTGTGTATGCCTTCAGAGGAGGGATCTAATCCCAGTTGTAAGCTACACAAAATTATTCTCCATTTCTATATGTCTTAGGTTCTCTTTGTAATACTCAACTTCTCCTGATTTATCTTTCAATTCTTATGCCTGCATGTTTTAGGCCTCCACATTCACATAGCCAGCTACATAGCCTTCTGTCAGTAAGATAACAAGGTGGAAAGATTAGAAAGTTGTGGAAAAATGTTTTTTTAGTTTTATTTTTATGGAGCAAACAGTTTTCAGAGCATCATAGAATATCCTGAGTAGGAAGGGACCCACAAGGATCATCAAAGTCTAGCTTGTGGCCCTGCACAGGACACGTTGAGAGTCACACCCTGTGCCTGAGAGCATTGTCCAAATGCTTCTTGAACTCTGTCAGGCTGGTGATGTGACCACTGCCCTGGAGAGCCTCTTCCAGTGCCCAAACACCCTCTGGGTGAAGAACCTTTCCCTAATATCCAAGCTAAACCTCCCCTGACACAACTTCAGGCCACTCCCTTAGGTCCTGTCACTGGTCACCAGAGTGAAGAGATCAGTGCCTGCCCCTCCTCTTCCCCTCAAGAGGAAGCTGTAACTGCAGTGAGGTCTCCCCTCAGTCTTCTCCAGGCTGAACAGAACAAGTGACCTCAGCTGCTCCTCATATGGCTTCCCCTCCAGGCCCTTCACCATCCTCATGGCCCTCCGTTGGACTCTCTTTCTTTAATGCTTTATATCTTATATTGTGGCACCCAAAACTGCCCCCAGCACTTGAGGTGAGGCCGCCCCAGTGCAGAGCAGAGCAGGACAATCCCCTCCCTTGCCTGGCTGGGGATGCTGTGCCTGATGAACCCCATGACAGTGTTGGCCCTCCTGGCTGCCAGGGCACTGCTGAATCATATTCAACTTGCCATTGACCAGGATCTTCAGGCCCCTTTCCACAGTTTGTTGCATATTTGTTTATGTTGCATTTTGCCCCGAAGAAATATTATACAGCAGTGTGCATGGTTGCATCACTGCATTATGTACAGAGGCCTGGTTGTGGAAGTTCTCAAAAGCAGTATGCTGGAAGCACTGACTTGGGTGTAGATCTGCAATAAATTTGCAAAATTGTCTTGAAAATTTACCAGCCCAAGCAGAAAATCCATTCATCCATGCTTATGATGATGGTAATGAGGAAAAACTACTATATTTACATGTGAGAGGTGGGGAGAAAAGTAGTTTTCTTAGAAGAAATAAGCAAGATGAGAAGAATTTTATAAAGCTATGTTACATGATATGTAAAGAGAACAAGTAATTTTTTGTTGGATTCCTGCTGGGAGCTAAATTACTTTTTTATGCATGGACTGCAAATATAATTATTTTTCAGGATTTGAAATGTTGATTTCCCCACATAGACCCTCAACCCCCCTGCTTTTTAACTGGCCACGTGCAACACACGTCTGTCTGTTCATCAAGGCACTCAGTCTTCCTTGGAGGAAACAAAAGTGAACTTTATAAATGAATGCTTAAGTAGATTTTGAGTCCTGTCATATTAGTGTATCTGTCATGCAACTTAAAGTATAGCAGAAAAATATGCTAGTATTACAGATAACCTGTGAGAAGGTTGTGAAGGAACTGTAAGCTGCTCCTTTTTGGAAAACTTTGACACTGTCTCTCACATAGGCAAACTCAGGAAGTGTGGACTGGATGAGTGGACAGAGGTGGATTGAGAACTGCCTGAATGGCAGATCCCAGAGGGTTACAATGAGGGGCACAGGTTCTAGTTGGAGACCTGTCACTAACAGTGTGCCCCAAGGTTCAATATTTGGCCCAGTATTGTTTAATTTATTCATCAATGACTTGGATAAAGGTGCAGATCCCTCCTCAGCAAGTTCACAGGTGACACCAAGCTGGGAGGAGTGGCTGATACCCCAGAGGGCTGTGCAGCCCTGCAGAAGAACCTCTGCAGAGTGGAGAGATGGGCAGAGAAGATCCTTCTGAAATTCAGCAAAGGCAAGTGCAAGGTCCTGCACCTGGGGAGGAATAACTCTATGGACCAGCACAGGCTGGAGACTGAAGTGCTGGGAAGCAGCTCTGCAAAGGACCTGGGAGTCCTGGTGGACAAGAAGCTGTCTGTGAGCCAGCAGTGTCTTTGAAGAGATAACAGTGTTAATGCTAGCAGGTTAGTGCAATACCCTAACTTTAGCTATATGATCCTGGCAAAATTTCCTAAGATAGTGTCCAGACAAAAAAACCCCAGAAAATAAATGTTGAAAGTCGGTGCAAGCAAACTTCTGTTTGAAAAAAATAATTATCACGTGTTTTCAGAGTATGTGTGGAAACGCTGTTACCTGATGGAGTGCTGTTTTGCATTGACTGCCTTGCACATAAGTATGACATGGCAACGGATGATGTAGTACATGATGAAAAGCTGGTCATGCATGTACAGAGCATTTCCCACTGGGCCCCTGCCAGCATAGGACCTTACAGTCAGTCCATCAAGGTAGGAATTTTTGTTACTTCATGTGAAATACATGCCCCTTTAATGAAATGAATAGAGTTATAAAGTCACCTTCTCTCTCTTCCAAATGTGCAAAAGAAAATGTGTAAAAAAACCAACAGCATTTTGAATTTGTTTTTAAAACTTATAGGCGACTTAACTCTCATCAGTTCTTCATTTTGTGATTATAAAACTGGTTAAATTATTCTTTTCAGAGAATCTCAAGAACAGCATACTTCTGTTGTATATTATAATTAGAGAAAAAACCTGTCATACATATACTTTTATAATCTGCCTAGAATATAAACAGAACTTAGGAACAGCTGAGGATATTTCAGTTTCCTTGTTAAAGCTCAAACTTTTTTATAGGTAGAGTCAATCCTAAAATGCTTATTTAATTAAATCCTTTTTGAGGCTTGTGGTGCTGCTTAACCATTTAAGAGAACATCAAGGTTGAAGAACCGTTCTGTTTTTCAAAATAATAACAAACTGACCACAATATTACATACTATTTAGAAGTATGAAAAGGAGGCAGTAAAGAATCATGGAAAAGTGGCCCAAAAATTTGCATTAAAATATTTCTCCTAATATGGTATTTTTTTGTCCTGCTACTACCATTCTGACAGTTGGTGAACTGTCTCAACCTTTTCAGTTGCAAAAAATATATGCCTATCTTACCAATACTCTTCTCGAGTAATACATTGTCCAGTGTTGTGCAGACTGATTTAAGCAAGATGTTGTGACATCTGTTTAAATTTCCTGAAATTTTTTGAGTCTGCAAACCTAGTATATTGACCATTGACACTGACCGCACCGTAATTAAGCCTCTCCTGGTGGGAGAGATCTTGGAAAGTCCTTGCCAAGAGTTTGAGAGACAAACGGGACTCTCAGCCTTTGCTGCTTCTTGATAGTTGTTTGTTAAGTCTTATCAGAGAAATAGAGCCACTAGCGTGACCCAGACACAGCACAGAGCAGAGAATGCAGGAGAAAGCCAAATTATCAAGATTACACAGCCTTTTAAAGGTAAATTAACCAATAGTTACTAAAAACGTACATTATTTTTACTTTTCTGCCAATTATTTAGTAACACAGCCAGGAACTGCAGAATTCTTTGTCCAATCATCCCAAACTACTTTTACTGCAGAATATGGAGTGGTAGTAGAAGAAGAAGAAGAAGGTTTGGAGAACAACAACAATCCTCCATTTTGATGTTTTTTGCTTTTATCTATTTACTACATTAACAATCCCAAAACCTCTAAATTTTTCACCCTGTGACAATCTTACGTAGTATTCTATCACCTAGTTTACACCAGTGTAGATTCTAATTCTTCCCAGATAGTGGGCAGTGTTCTCCAAGGACGAAGGTCAAAAACAGTACTGTCCAGGGGGTAAAACCCTTCAAAACAGGCAGAGAAATATTCTCTGCACTCTGGGTTCCTACAGCCATGCAATTTTACTTTGTTTTGTTTTTGTACTATTTTACAGATCATTTCAGGAACAGTATTTTGCTTCAGAAGCTCATGTAGAATTTGTTTTATTTTCAGGAGGAAATGTTGGTAGATTACTATATGAATCTTGTTGTTACAGGAAGGTGGGTTTTTATCATCCCTCTATATCCATTTTTCTTGAGAAAGCAGGAATTTGGTTTATTAAACTTTATTGCCTTCAGTCTTAAACTTTAATGATCATAACTGTATCATATCATGCATAATCCTTCAAAGATTAAAATTAATAAGCTTCGCATCTTTGTTATTTGGAGAAACTTCTCTAACATTGCAACTATTCTCTACGTCCTGGAGCTGGCATCAACTAAATTCAGAAAAGCATGTCAATGGAAAATTGCTTCAGTAACCCAGTGAAAAATCTCACGCTGCAAATGTCAATAAGCAGGTACTGCTAGATCTTCTGGTGGTATGGGACAGTCAACATGCTGAAGCAAAAGTTCGTATCTCTTCAAATACAGTGTAACCAGTAACACTGGTCAGCAGTTCAGAGATTAAGGAAAATTTTTCACTGATGGGTTTTGTTTTGCTTTATTTTCTTTTACCCTCAAGAGAACATTTTAGTTGAGCAACATTATCTTCTTAAACATAATTTTCCAAAATTAAAATCTTCTTTGGATGAGTATTCAGAACTAAGGCTGTGTATGAGCAGGTATTAAGCTCTTAAGGTCACCAGCAGAAGTAAGCACTTCAGTATATTTTAGGAATGGAATATATTTTCCAGAATAAATAAGGAAGGAACAAAAGTGGGTTTTAATCTTTGTAATTAACAAATTTTTTTAAAATTATACAAATTTTATGATGATGAAATGTTTATTAGTCTTTTATGATTGAGGAACAGAAGCCTAATGATCCTAAAAAAGTAAATGTTTATTACTCTTACGTTGTATATCTGTAGAGTTTGTTTATTTTTTCCTTGACAGCAATTGGACAATTAAATTTTTGTCTTTTCAGTCCAATAGGAAGTTTTGTGGATACTGGGGAGTCATCATGTATTTTTGTACAGTGTTTTTGCTGAGTTCAGAATAGACCATAGACTAATATTCAGGATGTTGCTAGTTGGGATTGATGTGCCCTGGCATGTAAGAGCAGAGCTGGCAGCAGAAAGATGTAGGTAGTTCATGCAAACTATGGAATTCACACTTCAGGCTCAAAAATCACGCAGCAGAGCATCATTTCAATTTGGTAGGGATCTTTCAGGATCTTGCCAACAGTGCTATGAGGACAAAAAGTGAAGGTTTGGAATTTAGCGTGAGAATGTCCTGACCTCAGTTTGATAGACACCAAACAACAGTGGCAGAATGAAATTAGGATTTTCAAATTACTTATAGCAAAATTCATCTTCTTTTGGATTAACATTCTTTCTCTTCTGGGATTAACATTCTATAAAAACAACTTCAGTGTTTCTCCTTGTAAGAAGTAGACATGAACTGTTCGAAGATACAACAAGACATAATGTATTTTGTACATGTGCCAACATATATGCATCTGTTACTTGATTATGTCTGCTAAAACCTTTAACTTGCCTCATGACCTCAGTTCTTTCCCTGTGAGAGCTGCCAGATCCCAGTTTCAACCATCCTTGAGGCATCTTTTCCTCTTTTTTTTTTTCACTATCTTAAGCCAGTAGCTTCCTTCCCATCCTTTCCTTTTGTGATTCTACAACAGTTTATTATATTATGCCATATCTAGTACTATCGGAATAGAATACCTTCCAGTGGGTGGGGGAAAAAAGTGGTAGTCAGCTGTTCTGAGTCTAAATAATGTTCCTTTAGGTTTGATACTTGGGATGGTATTCTTAGCATTTTAGTCAACAACTTGGACAAAAGCATACCTAGCAGGATGCTATTGGATGCTAGTGGATTACAGTAATCTGGATAGTGCTTGATGCACTGATGGGCATGGCTGCCATTCCAAGGTACCTAGACAAGCAACTGATAACAGAAGCCTCACGAAATTGAACAGAAATGATGGAAAAGTCCTGTAGCTAGGACAGAATAGTCCCATACAGCGGTGTAGGAAAGGAATTGACTATTTAGATAGTAGATCTGCAAAGAAGTTACTAGAGGCCATGATTGTCAGCATTATAAATGTTAGTTGGAAGTTCACCATTGCAGCAGTGAAGGCTGACTTAATACAAGGCAGCATTAGCAGGACTGTAGCAGGAAGGTCTTCAAAACCTGACTGCACAAGGTCCTCATCAAACTGTTCTAATGTCTAAGTTAGTCCTGCTCTAAGCATGAAGTTGAATTAGGTGACTGTAGAAGTCCTTTCCAACTTAATCTTTTTTCACATTCTACATTTCATATTAAAATTACAGATTTATTGACAGAGTAACAGAAAGGAAATATAATTATTGAAAAAAGGAAGTCATTAGTATAAAATTGCTCTTCAGGTAGTGGAGATCATTAATGGTGCTGTATGGAAGAGCACTTAAGACATGGTAATTTTTTTGTAGATGAAAGCAAGCAAGTTGTACTCCAGTGCCACTGGCACGCATACTATTGTGTAAGAAGCCTCATCACCAATATAAATGTTATTGTTGTTTCTTCCCTAGGCATTGACAGATAAAAAAATAAATATATAATATTAGGGCAACTTGGAGACTTCTAAATTGTGTGGAGACCGTAAGTGTGCAAGTCAGGAAACAGTGGGACAAAACTGAGCTCTGTATGTTTGTAAGTCATTTATTTTACATGCCATATGCTTCTTAGCTGGAGATCAAGAAACCTGACTATAAACATTGTATCTAATTAGAGCCATTGGACATAATGTGAATTAAAGCTGTCTGTCACCACTGAGGTATGAGGAATACAATCACACCCAGTATCAGGAAGTCTACTAAATAGCAGGGAATAGTTGTATTACCTCTTGGAGGGTGTTCTCAGCTATGTAGTTCCACTCTAATGATGAGACGTGCTAAAAAGAAACATTAGGGAGAATTGAAACTGCTATTTTCTTTTAAGTAAATTCTCACTTCAGTCAGAAGTTGTGGTTCAGGCCTCAAGACATGCAAAAATAGATGTCAGTTGTTGATAGTGATGTTGAGAATGGGATCAGTTATCCCTGGTAAACTACCTGGTGCAGTTAGAGTGCTTAAGCTGGCTGTTTAAAGGCAAAATTATAGTTACTTTTTGGGGGTTTGGATCCAAGCTTCTTGCTTTCTTTGAAGCTGAAATATGAAGAAATACCTAGAGATCTGAGGTAGCAGATAGCATGAAGGACAAAGTGCAATTTTTTTTCTTTCTTTTTATTTGTTGGTTGGTTTGTTTTTCCACTCACTGGGAAGAAAACCAAGTCTACCATCTTAATCTGTTCCAAGACATATTAGTATTAATTAATATTACTGAATTATTACACAAGTGCATAGTAAGTGATGTTCTGCATAGAATGCTTTAGGGCTTTTCATTTGCACTTCAGCATCATTAGGGCTATGTTCTAGAGAAATTGAGTGAGGATGGTATGTAATACAAAATTTACATGCTGGAAAGAATATTTTAGCATATATATCTTGGAAAGAATTTTCTGCTGAAAATTTTATATGTAGTTTACAAGCACTTAAAATCAGTCATAATGAGTTGATTTAAAATTACTGTATACAGAAAAGTCGAGCGAAAAAATGTTAGCATGTCTGGAAATGGAAAATTCCCAGATTAGAAATATCTCAGAGGATAAAATCTTCATCTTCAGTTTCACAGTCCAGAGGAAATGTTTAAAACTGTTACAGTGAAATTTGTAAAAACAGTATTGCTTAGTTACAGAATGACTGCTTGTTGTGATTGTGCTCTTAGTCTGGAGGTTTGAACTCATTTAGAGGTAGGGGATTGAGAAAGACCTGAATATTAAGAGCTTGTTAGCTTTCAGTATTTGCATCAGTAGTTGATTTAGGCAGTTTGATATTTCCTGATATCTTTGTATGGTTTGATAGGAAGCATGATACCCTCAAGTAGATTACCAAACATACTGTTATTTCTTATGACTCAGTCCTAAATCTTGTCTCCCTGGTGTATTTCTTCATAATTCATTCTTTTCCTGTATTTTGTTATTGTTTGCATAAATCAGAAATGAGGGGTTTACTTTACCATTACTGTAATTACTAAGTGAATTTTTGTAGTGAAGAGCAAACTGTGTAGTTAAAACCAAGTGATCTGTCATTTTCTGAGAGTCAGAAGTTATTATACAAGTGTTTTTCAAATGGTGCTGATTTCTTACTTCATTGATACCATGAAGTCTGATCCAAGGGGCTATTTAGCTAAGAATATCATCTTCCTGAGTTTATCAGTTTGAAGTAATTACTCAAAATTATTGCTCAAAAGTATTGCTTTGCCAAGGAAGGGGCCACAAGGTTTAATTCTGGGTGTGCTATTTACAGATTAATTAGGACATTTAACTTCATTTTTATTACTAAAGAATTAATCCTATAAAAATTAGTGATCTCGAAGGAGTCAGTTGTCAACTT